>NW_020447963.1:1531746-1619003 GCF_003343035.1 Apteryx rowi
CATGAAAAGGGGGGATGGAGATAGGGAGAAACTGGGCTTTTTTTTTTTTTTTTTTTTTTTTGGGGGGGTGTAAGCGTTTGAGTGCTTTGTGGATTGCTGTCATCCCTGTAAGTCGTGTGAGGTTACAGCTATCTTTACAGCAGAGATGCTGGGTGTCCTGCAAACTGTGCCAGGCATGCGTAACATGCAGAAGGAAGGAGAGCACCCTAACTAGGTTATCGTGTCCATAGTGTTGATTGCTGACTGAAGTGCTTATTTGTTGTCTGTTTATCTCTTTATTTTATGCTGGCAAATCCATTTTGATTAAAAAATAAGAATTAAACTTTTCTGGTAATCTGAGCTGTGGAACAACAAAGGAAAAAAGAGAACTAAATCTAGATTTCTTTTTTTGTGTGTTTCAGCTCTCGGGGCAGTAACTCCGAAGTTTACCCATTCCACACTGCCTCTCTTCTCCCCAGTCACTAAATAGCCTTACTGTTGACATGACAACCACTACTTAGACAAGGAAAATGTTTAATGTACGATCAGCTTCTTGAGCATAGTGGGGCTGGGTAGAGGAGCTGGGATGAGGCACCAGCCAGCTCGGCGAGCGCCGCCAGCGATGCCCAGAGTGTCTTTGTGGGCTCCTGTGCTCTGGCCTTGAGTTTAGACATACACAGCAGTGTGCGTAAGCCTTACCCTGGGATTTAAAAGCCGTGGACTTGGGGAGAGTGGAGATCCTGCTTTTGGCTGCATTGCTTGGTCCTCTTCTGGTTGAAGGAGTCTCTGTGGAACAAGTGCTAGAGAAGTTAAAGACCTCCATGCTCTAATTTCATAATGGATAATGCAAATGTCGTCTTTCAAAACAAACTCTGCAGTTTGAAATCTAGCTATGCTTATGGGCTTCTGTTTTGAATCCCCCCTAATAAAGGAGATCCTCAAGTACAAATATCAAGACTTTTTTGCAGGCTACTTTGAAATGATGGTCTTAAATCCAGAGTGCTCTGTGCAAAGAGGTGAGCGTACCTGTGTGCAGTGTTCTCGGGAAAACGGGGTCATTTATTCACTATTGTTCAAAGTCTTAGCTCAAGTACAGTTATATTGCTCATATAAAAAGAGGTACAGCACAATAACTCCGCTTGGGTGCACATCCATTTTTTTTTTCTTTTAATACACACACATCTTTTTAAAATGGCATTTGAAGAAATGTGTCTAAATCTCAGTAAATGGAGTCAGTGGCCTTTTCCTCTTTCAGATACATGCAGTGCTCCCACTTATGCTTATTTATGAAATAAATAGCTTTTTGCTGGGGCTGTAAAAGTCACTTTTCCTCCTCTTGTACCTTATATCACTTTCCTCAGGCAACTGACAAGAGCTTTGAGCTTTTTTTTTTCTTTCTTTTTCTTCCCCCCCCCTCCCCCTCCTGGAAAACAATTGAGTTCAAATGATCTGAAGGGTTTAACATGTCAGGTATCAGCTCACCAGAGATGACTGTGCAAGATGACAAAACAACAGTAGCCTATATGTCTCTGAAACGGCCTCCTGGCTGCCGCTGGCCCCAGCGGGATGGGGCAGGCCTGCGGGCAGGCTCGGGCTGAGAAGGGACGGGGGGACAGGCCAGCCCACACGCCTYGGGGACTCGCCCCCCGCCCCAGGAGCGCTCTCCTGGCTCTGTCATCGCGAGGTGCCCGTCTCCCTCGCCCCTGTGGCTAAGGCCTTTGGGGCAGACAGCAAGACTGTGTCTGATGATTATATTTGAGTCATCCCAAATAGTCAGTAATGCTCAAAGTTAATTGACAGGTCTGTCTGTGTCTGCTTAATTGAAAGCCTCTAGGCGGGGTAGGGAGCTTCTTGAAAGGCTTTTTTCTCTGGGCTTAAGGAAAAATGGCCTGTGAACAAGTTTGACTGGCCCTAGAAAGGATAGGAGGCCAGCTCTGAACATCCTCCTGCCTCTGCAAGTCTCTAAATAGCCCAGCCAAGCCTGCAGGCCCTATGTTGTCTTGACTTTGGCAGCTTTTCATACATATCAGAGCTCTGACATTCATGTCTGCAGGGAGGAGCTGGATAGATAAATAAACTTCTGAAAGAGGAAAGATTATTACAGCAGTCGTGTGCCTTTGGGACTGCAAGCAGTGAYTTATTTATTTATTTTTTTCCTGCTCTCGCCTGCAAAGACCCAAGCTTGACAAAGAAGAATGCGTTGGCTTTTGCTCGTAACCCTTCTTCTTCAAGGGAACAGTGAAAAGCATGAGTCCTCCCTTTTTCTGTGAAATGAGTGAGGAGAGCTATCGGAAGCAGATCATTRGAAATATCTGTGACCTTGCGTGATCTGCAGGGTTAGGATAAAGACAGCCGGAAAGGGCAAAGCACCCTTGCTGTCACATTAGCAGTTTATCATCTCCCGTTCTACGTGGCTTGTCCTCCTCTTTGGAGGAGGAGGGGGTCTCTGGGTTTCCTGCTGGCCAGGAATTCACTGCTCTGGGACAGCCTGACTGCAAACAAAATGGCACCTCGGCCAACTCTCCACAGCCACCCTAGTCCCCCCTCTGGGCTTCTTCGGCTCCTCCCTGCTTTTGGCGCTTCCCCTGCAGGCTGGGCTGAGAAGACACCACCTTAGCCAYGTTCCCATGGGTCCTGCCAGGCACTGGTTTTCTCCTAGTTGCTGCAGGAGAGACTACAGGACAAAGGCCATCACTTTTGCCAATCTCGGATGGTCTTTGGAGTGCTGGGATGAGCATSCCTGTTTCCTCCTGGCACACAGGGTGGATGGAGATCTTTGTTTCCTTGCACCCCTAATGGGGAGGGAAGAAGGACAGAATGACTTGAAAAGATGGATCAGTATGGAGGGGAAAAAAAATGCAAATGAAGACCATAATTTCTCCTCTGAGGTTCTAAAAGGAGATAAACTCTAACTTTGGGTCTGTATCGAAATGCTACGAAGACTGAAAAGTGGTGCTTTTGGGATTTGACTGAGCTGTTTAGAGGATGTAGGGGAACAGGAAAGATGTTCAGAACTAGACTTTACCACTTCCTAGGCAGCACATGGTCACTCTTCTGTCTGTTCTGCATGCATGCATTGCCTACGGCCTGGCAAAACATCCTTTCTTCTCATAGACCTGCTGAACATTGTTTGTAAGGCTGGGAAAATACTGCAGTCAAAGGACTACAGCAATTGAGTCAGCAGAGCTTAAAAAAAGACATACTGCTGCCAAACCTCATGCCTCATCAGTCACCATTCCTGCAAGGCGTTTACTGAAAAAAATATCATAAAGGTCACATGGTTGCCCAGACAGCTGTAGGCCACCTATCATGGCCTTGGAGACCATCAATGGTCCATGGACTATAGTTTGGTTACTAAGTGCCTGGATGTTTATGAGACATTCAACTACTCTTGTTGCATAGCATTGGTATATTTGATGGCTACATCAGGCAAGGCAAAGTACGAGTGTAACTGTCAAGAACTAATTTCTGGTTGGTTATAGCATGTATTGCCTTTCACAGGCCTCAGGCTGAAGCAGATCTGAGCCAGAGGAAAAAGTGGCTCCCAATGTATTATGAGTATTCGATCCATATATTTTATTTTATTGGCTTCCTGTGAGAACTGTCATTGACATCATTGGTTGCACAAATCTGGTTCTGTAAGTACTTCTGTCCAGTCCTGTGTGCATGAGACCTCTGGGATGCAAAACTTCCTTCTCAAAGTCTCCTTCACTCACTGGTTCATTCATGACCTGCAGGCAACCTACAAAGCTCCACAGCTGGACACAGGTACTACACAACAGTCACTAGATCATCCCCTTTCCTCCTTCCCCCTTCAAGGCTGCTCAGTTTTGGAAGGAAGGATTGGCTCTTGCAAGGTTCAGAAAGAAGAAATGGTATATTCTGGCTTGGAAAGAGGGATTGTAAGGTGTGCTCTGCTAACAGACATTGGTGACTGCTGATAGGAACCCTTGGAAACATGAGAGCATTTATTTTTATGGTTTAATTCACAAGCTGTGATTTCTTGGCAGAAAGGTCATCAGTCTCCTCTCATCCTTTTGGCAGGATGAGTTGTCATAAGTCGTGATATTGGTTAGAGAACTAATTTTCCTTGTGGCAAATGATGCAAGTTCACGAGTTTGTCAAAGAGTTGCTCTATGGTAGAACTGGATTAATGGGTGCTAATTAGCTATTATGGATGTTTAAGCTACTTATAACCTTTCCAGATATATACAGGAACAAAACCTCTTAATGGCATATGAAGGAACTCTTTACTGAGGGATTGAATCCTTTCCTCCTAATTGGAGGGGGGTGGGGGGCACCTATGCTCCTGAGAATTTAACATACCTGCTTTCTGCCACTTGGGAGTCCAGTCAWGATACAAATTAAAGAGGCAGTAGTGCTGTGTGTCGTGGAAACTTCAAAGATGGTTGGATCCAAACAATTTTCCCATGTCATCTCTGTGAATGGCTTAAATATGTGTTAGGCAGTCAGGTAGTTAGCTTCTGTTTTGATTCCTTTCCACTCATTTTAGAAATAAAGCTGCTGAAATACTGCCTGAGAAGTAACAATTGAAGGTGGTAAGAAAACTGGCCAGACAGCTTCTTATGTGAGCTGCACTTCCTCCTCTTGCGTGAACTAGAACTTCCTTAAAAGGAATTCATGTGATTCTCATCTTACTGATAATTACATACTTTAGTAGATTRAGCGGTGAGCTAAAAACTGCTTAGAGAAAGTTTTCAGTTAGCATTTGCTTGCAATAATCTTGTGAAGTGTGAGGAGAGGAATTCCACACATACGCTTTTTGTTTGTCTGCGCAACAGTGAAGGCAAGAAAGACAATATAATCCAARGCCTGTAAATATCTCCTACGTTCATGTCTTTAGAAGACCTTAATGGAGTCCTTGCTGACACTTGTTTATGTGACACGTAACTAGTTGGAAAAGAGCTGATCTAAAACCCTAACAACTTGTGCAGTGTTTGACCTGCTCCTGACCAGCCAAGGAACTGATGGAGCTGACAAGCCCTGGTGAATGTGAGCTGTACTTACTCACTGGTGACTTCTTCCCCTKCGGGTGGAGAGCAACTGTTTTGAAGTTTGTTCATTGTACATAAAATATGGGATTTGTTATTTTATGTGCGCTGCCTGAAGGAGTTGGAAAGCAACAGGTGACTGACTTGCCTGCACTAGCCTTGAACTTCTCAGTATGTCAAGTTCCCAGATGAAGCCTTGTTTTCAGTCCCCCTTGCACAGACCAGGAAAAGGAGGGAAAGGCTCATAAGCAAAAGGAAGGAAAGGGAAAGACCAAAAAATAACAGATGCTGTATTATGAGAACTCCACAAAAATAACCTGGATGTTACAGTCAAGCTACTCTGCTAGAATAATTCAATGCTATTCTCTATGAGTGTTTCCAAACATGCCCCATCACACTTTGAAGGACTCATGGACTTTTGAGCCTAGGAAGAGTTTAAACATAGTGTATCATGTCCCTTGATTTGGCAAAGCCTAATTGTGGAGTCACCCAGTTCCTCTTCCCACAGCTGCCCCTATACTAAGAGAAACATTGAAATAAATAAACAACAGCAGARGAGAAAGCTATAAATGATGCAAGAGGTGCAGCACGTTTCTAGATGAATTCTGGAGAAGCTTGTCCCCAGTTTCCCTGTAGGAACATTGTCACTCTATGTAAGGTCAAATCACCCGTAAATCTGTTTCCCCAACCAAAGAYTGTTATATGAACATATCATTAGGGAGTAGTAAGTAGAGTAAATTAAAGGAGCAGTTTTCCAAACCTGAATCTGAACTTCATTGTTGTATGTAGTTTACGTCAGAATTTAAGATGGTGAAAAAACTGATTCTAACCTCTTCTGATTTAAAAATCCCTCTGACCTCTAGCATGCTGGCTGAATTCCAGCTCACAGAAGCAATTGCCTTTTGCTAAACTATATCCCTCCTGAAATTTTATTTGGGGAATTTATTCAGTGTCGTTACTATCCTTCCCCTCAAATAAATGGTTGTATAGCACTGTTGCTCCAGACTACTYGTCATGCTCTACTATAGAGAACTTCATTTTCAGCTTGTAGCCCATGTAGTATGTAGCCTTAGGACTTTTGTAAATCTTTCCCAGAAAGGAACAGAAGCAGASAAGACCAAATTTTCTTCTCTGTTCTTCTGACCCTGTCTGTTTGAGGATGGGTAGAGAAGGGCATGGCAGGGTCAGGAGAGAGAGCAACAGTAGTATATTCATGTGATTATGAATAACCTCTTCCCCTTGCCGCAAATGAATAGGTTCCTCTATATAATTTCCTGGGGAAACCTGGTTCAGTAATTKAGAACGCCTCTTGGAAAGAGAAAGTCACGTCAGACACAGATAACTGTCTTTGGAAGTATGGCTCTGTGAACCGACAAGGAGAACATGCACAGGCAAAAGGGTTGTGCAAATAGCCTGAAGTACTAGCGGATTTAGCAAATTGTATCCTTGTAACAGATGCGGGAAACAATGAAGGTGGCTAGGATTATCCAAATAGTCATAACACTGATCAAAAAAAAAAAGGGGAGAGGGGTCTGTTTGTGGGAAGGAGTTGGCCATACTTGAGGGAGAGGATTGCATATACTCTGTTTAGAGAAACTCAGGGTGCTTGAATTCTCTTTAGAAAATAGAGTTTAATGAGCAAGAGTGAAATGTGTTATATAAACTTATCACGRAAGGGTTGAGGTTGGAAGGGACCTCTGGAGATCATCTAGTCCAATCCCCCTGCTTAAGCAGGGCCACCTAGAGCACATTTCCAAAGATTGTGTCCAGATGGCTTTTGAGTATCTCCAAGGAAGGAGACTCCACAACCTCTCTGGGCAACCTGTTCCAGTGCTCTGTTACCCTCACAGTAAAGAGGTTTTTTTTCTCATATTCTCTGAATATGGATGGCCCTTTGGAAACATAACCTCTCAGGTTATTATCATGGTTCCTCTCTGCAAGAGGGGAGCTTTGCCTCCTCTGCTCTGTTGCTGAATCATAATGCAATCATATTAAGTAACTATTTTTGTTGCTAAAATGCTTGTGTTAGTTTTCTCCTCCAATGAGACCAGGGAAGTTGTACTCTGACAGAGCAAGTGGCTTTGCAACAGGTGTTGAAAGAAAACCACACGCTACAGTACTGTGGTACTGTTTTGTGCACTTGACCTCTGTTGGTAGAGCTCTTTGTGCAGCTGTGCTGTTGGCACTTTTAAGTGAATGCTGCTGAAATACTGCAGCTGTCATGGAGATACAAAAGAACAGGAGTCTCCCCATGACGCACAGAGCAGACAGGACCTGTGGCATGTGCTGTAGTGCTAATATGCCTTAGTTGTGGTGTGGGGGTAATTGCTGCTCTAAAAGTGACACAGAAAAATCCCATTCCTCTTTAATGATGGATGTTTTTGAGCTCGCTAAGGCTCTCAGCACATAGCGCATAGTCATAGTCAACACAATGCAAACTAAGTGTTCTAACAACTGAGGCTAGTGGTTTGGTTCATAAACTAGTATGCTAAAACAAACACTGAAAAGCTTTGTGCTTTGAGAGCCACTTGAATTTTTGACCTACCTGAACATCTTGCCTGTGTATACTGAAAAAGACTAGTAGGCCTCATCTTCTGCCATCTCCTTTGAGAGAGCCCGCAATCTTCTGCTCTTTAAGAAAAGTATTAGGCCTCAGCATGAGACAATTGGCACAAGCAACAYGCTATATGAGCAGCCACCAGAAAGTCAAACTTTGCATGGATGTAGAAAGGTCATTAGGGGCTATTTCAAGATGTTCCCTTCAGTCTTGACCTTTTCCCTCAATCTGGAGTTAGGTGGATGCAAATTCCACAGAAAGACCTGGACCAGTGTTAGCAGATGTGCACACTGTAATGTGAGTTAAGCTGGAGACCTTTAGGTAACCAAACTGGAGTGACAAGACAGTCTGCTGACTTCTTTATGCAAATTTACACTTACTGCTTCTTACTTTCTACCCTACAACTTCCTCTCTCTCATCCCTCACAAATACCGAATGGAAACTGCCAGCCATTCCTGCTCACACCCTCTTTCGAAGTGCTTCCCCAGTATTATTCTAACTGCTTTGTCTTAGCGCATATCACYGTCTTATTCTAGGGGTAATGGTCACCATAATAAACATGTAAAGGATAGCGAAGACAGAATTAAAATTAAAGCTAATGAGCTTTAAGACTAAATGTTTCTTTTGTCCATTCCACATGCTGATGGACCTGTAGCATTCTCATCTGTGACTGGCAGGAAGGAACTTATTGCAATATATTCTTTTTCCTATTGAAGGACTTATTAGAAGGTTACCTTTCCCCTCTATTGAACAAGATTAATCTTGGGTACAATTCTGCTAGCTTTAGTGAGTATAGCATGCAGCTGCGATTAGCTTCCCAGAAGAGAAAGACATTTGCTGCATATATCACTTAGCACGCAATTCCAGCAGGGTTGATCTGCACATGTACATTTGGGAACATGCTGAGGATGACTTGCTTAAATTCTAYTGCACGTAGAAACGAGGTTTTTTTGGATTTTTTCTTTCTTTTTGGAATTCAGCCTTATTTCATTAGGTAAAGAAATAGACAGATCTGGCCTTTCTTTTTTAATAATGTTTTAGGACCAGGGTACAAAAAAGGTTAATGCATTAATTTTTAAGACAAGTGATAAATGTACTGCAATAAGCACATCCTACATACACAGAATATATTTCTCTATATAATATGAACACAGAGATATAAAATAAGTTATACTTGTCTTGKTTTTTCATCACAGTAGGAGCTCAGGTTATATAAAGTGACAACAGGAATTGGAACAACATGCTGCTCTAAAGCAACAACCAAAAACCGGAAGACTGCCTGTGAGTGAGCATGTGTGTGTGGGGAAACAAAATGGGAAACTGGGGGAATTTCTACCAAAATCAGGTCCTAAAAAACCAGAAATTTCATAGAGCATGACATAAAGAGGGGAATGCCCATTGGCGCAGGGTGGAGGCTCTGGAGGGGATTAAGCGTTACTGTGTGGGGAGGATGTGGGTAGGTGAAGGCTTTCAACACCCAGGCTGTATTTGGGGGGGTCACAGGCAGTATAGCAAGCTCTGCCTGCTGCCCCTCTGTGTTCTCTACTCGTATGACAGACAATCTACCTGACAATGCGGGGTTTTTATCTTTACAGTAAGAATGGGACCTAGTAGCTTTCACTGCACACAATGAGAGTAAACATACCACTTCACAGGAATGATAAACACCACCATTGTTCAAAGGCTTTTGAAGGAGAAAACACTATCCACTTGTGCACCGTTCAGTGAGCCTGGGACTGGTGAGTCCTCGGTGGTCCTCCCTTCCAACCCACCTGATCTCTGCCTCCAGCACCCTCTCCTCCTGTTGTTTCCCTTGGGGCGGTTGTTYTCTTGGCCGTGCTCTGAGAGCAAATCTCCCCCCGGGAATGAATGGGAGGTAGAAGTGCTTGGGAACTCTTTAAGGTCTGTCCCTTCGTGGTTAACGAGGAATTCCAGCTGCCCTATTCAGATCCAAGCCATTTCAGATTTCTTCTGTTTTTTAAGGACAGGGAACCACTTGTAAAATTTGGATTTAAAGGTAAATCCAGATTCCTGAAATTCTTAACTCGGAGTTTAGTATCTGGTATAGGCTCATCATGAATTAGGAGGTGCTCTTTAATTTAGCTAACAGCTTGGCGACCTTTTTGTGGTTTTTTTTTTTTTTTCCCCCTTCACTAGCAAGGATCTCGAAAGTCTCCTGGGGTTTGTGAGACCAATTAAGCAGTGCAAGGTGCAGCCTAAGCTCAGGAGTGACACTGGCAGTTAGCAGATTTCTATTAGTGCCTATTCCACTCTCAAAAGATGCAGCCCACTTGAGTCTTTCTTCTACTCCCACTTGTCAGCTTCTAGTCTCAACATTCTTTGTATTTATAGACTAAACATTAGAAAGCAGGGAAATTACACTGGAAGAGTTAATTGCATATTATCATGAAGGATTGGACTTTTCTTTGTTTTGCCTTTTTTTTCTTCATACAGCAAAATAGGTATAAATCCAAAGGTGATCTCACATCTAAAGGTATAATTTAAGTAAACATGTTTTTCTAGATCTCTTCTTTCTCCCCTCCCCCCCACCCTCCCCTGCGACCTTTCCTTCACTCTGTTATTTTCCTCTTGGATGGAGGGAGGAGATGGGAAGGGAGCTCATTCGGCAGCTCATGACCCTCCAACTTGACTTTAATGAGATGATTCGCCAAGGCAAACTCCTCATCATCCAGCATGCCATCTTTGTCGATGTCAGCCAGTTTCCATATCTTGCCCAGCACAGTGTTGGGCAGCTTAGACCTTACCATCTCCTTCTTTGCATTGGCACCAGTTATTTTACCATCAACAGGCGAGAGTGTGTAGAAAATCTCATCATACATGGGCTTGTCCCTGGCCACCACCCACTCAGCATCATCGATCCCTTCACCAGCGCCTTCACCATAGCCATGGCCAAACGGACCGTGCAGGGTGCCCTCAA
This sequence comes from Apteryx rowi, assembly GCF_003343035.1. Lineage (NCBI taxonomy): Eukaryota > Metazoa > Chordata > Aves > Apterygiformes > Apterygidae > Apteryx > Apteryx rowi. Next base: position 1,542,233 of record NW_020447963.1, read on the forward strand.
AGGCTCCTCCCTTCACCATCTGGGTAGGCCGCTGYGACTCCTCCTGGCGTACAAGCACCATGAGCTGGGCAATGTCGTTGGCCAGCATGTCTTCCACTGTCTCCAGTAGCTTGCTCTTCAGGGGCTGGAACTTGCTAAAATCCTGAGCCTGCAACTGATCCTTAAAGTGGGACAACAGAGCAAGGGGTGAGCAACATGGCWGTGCATAGTGCAGTAACAGCAGAGAGTGGGCTCCCTGTCTGCTGTTCAGCTCAAAAACCTGCTATTGCAGAGGAGGGGGGGTACATACCATTCCATCCTCTGAGACCCTTGACTCATAGCATGTGATGGGATCTCCCTGGCTGGTCTTGTTCCTACTTAAATCTTCTTTAATCCCTATGGAGAATCATCTCCCCATCCTAYCCCCCCACCTAGCTAGGGGGGCTGACTAGGCACAGGGAGGAGAAGAGGTTTAATCAAAGGCCCAAACGATGGCTGTAAGCAAACAGAAGAACCTTCCTTTCCAAGTCATGTGTAAGAAGCATTCTCCTCGAGGACCAAATTGCTCAAGGGAAACTGTTTGTGCATCTCTGTGGTCACTGTAGCTTTTGCTACATCCTCCAGCCACTGCTCTGCATTTCCTCCTTCTCAGTACTCTGAGGAAGGAAACACCACTCTGGCAAAAGACTACTTTAGCAGTAAAACCTCTGCCATCATGCAGCATATCTTTCAGATGCAATAAAGACAGCAGGACTTTACAGCATTGCTCTGTTTCTCTAATTTTCACAGCTAATACAAGTGCTTTGAGCAGGGCCTGCAGATGAATTATTTTCTGAGAACTGCAAATGTTCTACAGCTTTATCCTTCATCCTCTACTCATTAAATCCAATCTATTCACTCCTACTATAGTGGTATAATTTTTTTAACATTTATTCACTGGTTGTTAAAATATGTGTTTATGATCGTCCATTGGGTACACTCTGTAGATCTCATATTCTCAAGAACTTAAGGAAAACATTTTTTTTTTTTTGAAAATAAGAGGAGATGCTGTATTTTCCATAGGGAGCTAGTAATGACTTTAACAGCTCAGTAACTGGGAACAGGTTTCTGCTTGGACTGAAGCCACACAGCAATGTAGCCATGTCCAGCATTGTTCACATATACAGTACAAGGCCCTGATCCAAGGTCCTTTGGAGTCTCTGACTTATATGAACATTGGGTCAGCCTCAGCTTTGCGGCACATGAAACCTGCTTCTCTCCTTAAAAATAGATATGGGGCTTTTAGTATTCATAGCCTCCCTTCTCTCCGAGTCTTTTTAGAAACAAATAGTGAAGTAGAGCACAAAAAGATATAGTCCTCGAGGAGAGGCATATGTGTAGGCTTTTCAAGAAATATACCCTTCCTTTTAATATAGATTAGCAGTATTCTTAGGCCTGAAAAATCTGAGACTGGAATCTGGAATTAAAAATAAAGAAAAATGGAGGAAATAATTTGCTGTAAAGAGCTATCTAGGCAAAGACTTGAGAAATGAAGGCAGCTGGAGCTTTGCATGTGCAAAAATATTTATGCCCAAATATAGTCTTCACATAGTTCAGGGCTCATTTCAATATTACAGTTATTTCAATATTACAACAGGCCTTTCATATGGGCAACAATAATCAAGGTCTATGCGGCTTCTGCCGTATTCCCTACTGTTACTCTAATGGTCTTTCTTTGGATGTTTGGTACTCTGGATGAGATGCTGCCACTTACCTGCATCTTCCTCAGATTAGGGAAGTCTCCTGGTGAGATCTGATGCTCCCGTTCAATTCGGGCATAAATCTCTCCCAAGTTGTTAACAAGCTCTTTCTTTTTATTGTCTTTCCCAAATACTGAGGGCATTTCCTTCTTTAGGGAACTGATGATGTAGGCATGGACCTGAAGGGCATGAAATGACATGGAAGGAAGACAACAAGGTTTAAACAGAATGTCAGTATGTTCTTCCCAGTAGAGAGCACCTGTGCTTAGGAGTCAACCCCATCTTGTCTCGCTCTGAAGAGCAGGCTGGGCTCTTCAATCTGCCCACATCTGCTGATTGTCACTTCAGTGCTAAGTGTCGCTCAGCTGTGTTTTCTAGCTGTGCTGAGACAAGGTGAGGATGGTGTATGAGCCCTGAGCATGCAGAGAGCAATATTCACAGTTAATTCCTGGGGGAGAATTCTCCCCTCACACACCAGGCACAGCTTTACAGGGAAGTCCCCTGCCAGCCATACCACAATGGTTAGCACACAGACACTTTTTGGAGCTCTCTAGATTTTGTTTAATGTTTTGATATGAATGACTCCAAGTCACATGATGCTGTTCTATTGAGTACTCCGTACGTGAGAACTGTAAAAGCCCAGAATAACCATTTTCACCAAATTAAGTYTGGACTCTTCCTGTTGACACTAGTGATTCTGAAAGCAGAATCTATTTTATTATTTCCAGCAACAGTGATCTACAGCAGTGGATTTAAAATTAAATAATTTGATTATGATTATACATTTTTTTACATGGTGGACCAAGCTTTTTCTCTTGGAGATGCAGACCCCTGCTTAGAAAGTTTTTAGGGATCCTTTGATCCCTCTTCTCAATTCACCTTGATCCCTGTTCTCAACTGATATGGGGCTGTTCCCTGTATTTTGAAGAACTACATTCAGCTCAATTCAAACATTCATCGAGATGGAATTTCTGGCACTGCCCTTGGGAGTTATTTTCTCATGCTCATTGCAGGCTTATTTGCCATTCTTGTGAGTCTCCATCTCCTCTGCATCCATCTAAGTCGGGTTTCTCTCTTTGCTTAGACAGTTTAAAACAAAAGACCAGCTTCCAAGTTCCCTTGGTGTATGGTTCTGGCAATCTGAATTGGTCTGAATTCTCTCTCTGCTCTCACAGTGCAACTGCTTTCCACATCCCCTTCAGAGCGACCTACTTTGATCTGTGGGTATCTACCTCACTCAGGCCTGTGATGACTGACACACCATGCAAAGGGGTTCCTCAAAACACTTAGGACAAATATACGGGACCTTGGGGCAAAATGGGATGGAAAAGAAATAAGACCCACCAGCTCCATGAGCTGGTCTGGCCAAGACTACTTCCATGTACCCTGCATGCTGCAGACAGTCCAGACTGAATGCTTGGGCCTGTCTGTGCCAACACTTACCTTGGCCAGCCGTGCTCGCTTGATGAGATCATTCAGCTTCCTCAGGGCTGCATTGCGGGGTAGGCTCTGAATATCCCTGAACAGGTCCTGCTCCTCTGCCTCAAASAGCTTGCGGTTGTCRGGGATGAGCAGTGGATGGGACCAGAAGGAGCCGATGTAGACCCTAATGACCTCAGGAGTGTTKACAATCTTTCCCAGGGACCACATGAGGGCACCGTACACCCGCATGAGCTGTTGAGTCTCTATCTGGTCTGCTTTGTTGAGGACAACTCTCATCTTGTCCTCATGGTTCTTCAGGGCCTTGATGACCTCGGAAAATTCATCTGAGATGTCCAGCTTGTGTGCATCAAAAAGGAGAATGATGCGGTCGACCCGCTCTGCAAACCACTCCAGCACGGCAGCGAAGTCATAACCTGCAAGGGGTGGAGGAAGAGCAGAGATGCACACACATGGGAGGAGAGAAGGCTGTTTGCCATACCTGAACCATGCCATCCAAGGGTGAGCTTGCAAAGAGGAAACTTCCCCTGGTGAGTTAGGGAGCTTGATAAACGAGACAGGAAACATGATTCCTGGCCCCACACTGGGCGGGGATGAGGCATTGTCTTCACATTGAAATACCTAAGATCTGCACAGTTAAGAATGATTCTCATTATCTCTGGATTAAGAGATCACCCAGAGAAGTCTTGAACTCCTGCCACAGATGCTGCATTCAAATGCATGCCACGGAGAAACTGCTGTGTTCAGACAGCTACTGCTGTAGCCTTGCATGTGGCAACAAGGCAGGCAAGTTGAGCTTCTGAAATACTGGCCATCAGCATAGCCTACAAAGGCTGTGGAGAAGTGGGTAATTACAGTAGCTGTATCCAGACTGCTTTGAGATGCATATCTCTACTGCTTAGTAACTCTCAGGTCTTGTCTAGTTGTGTGAGACTATATTTATTTCATCCTCCTCAAAACCTAGGATGCAAATAACCTGCCTTGCCTGAGTAATCATCCTGCCATACCTGCTGCATGTGCACAAAGCAAAATGATTTGCATTTACCTTGTGAAGTACTTGCTACTAGAAGGCAGCACTGCCGTAAATACCAGAGGTGGACTCAAGCTAAAAACACTGGGTTCAAATTTCACATCCCTCAGAATTAAGGGTAATGGATTCCTAGTGACATAGGACAATCTCTAGGAAATACAAGGCATAATAAACAGTGTGTGTGCGTGTAGATGTTTTTAAAATGACAACAATAACAACAACAAAATGACTTTCTCTCCTAGCTCTGTGGTATTTCTTCGCTTTCTTTAAAGCCTCACTGAGAGACAGGTGCTCCCCTGCTGCCCGGATGTTCTCTCTTAYGCTGTGCAGTGTTTGGGGTTATCTGAGTTACCAGAGTGCTGTACTGTTAGGAAAARTGTTCTGATAAAAAGGCCTTTACTGGCACTCCTTTGCAACATTGTTTCTTTCCTGCTGGGCAGGAGAGATCAGGACAGAGCATATGCTATTTGGATTCAAAGCCTTTAATGTGCTTTTTTTTTTTTTTTAAATCTTGGCTTTCATGAATAAATTTAAGAGAATTAGTTCAGTGGTGTGTGGTTGGGTGGGTTTTTTTTGGCTTTTTTAATGTAATACCTAGAGGGCAAGCAATGAATCCCAGTCTATCAATCACAGCTGCAGAAGGGAGGGCTGCTGAGTTCTGATTTTGATTTTTTTTTTTCCATTGGCCTTTTCTCTCCTACAACTTTAACCAAATCAGGGTGAAATCCTGGCTCTGAATTCAGGAGCAATTCCTGTGTGAACCTTTCTTTTCAGCTGGATATATTGGTATTAGATGTTTGCCACTGAGAATTCTTGTACGAATGCAGAATGTTATTACGGGGTAGAGTATTTCACCAAGTTCAATTATAGTTTGCTCCTCAAGAACAAAAAAGAGGAACAGTATTAGACTGTAAAGCCATTAGCAACAGGCTTTGTTTGTATGAGAAGGTACTCTGGGATGTGGACAGCTTGCCCTGTTTTTTTTCCATGGGATCTCTAGGAATAGGTGAGGGTGATGGATGTTTCTCCCACCAGGAGCCTCCTGCTTACTTAAAACAGCAGTGCCTCCTACGGCAGCAGCAAGTGATGCTGGGTCCTGGCTCTTTGCTCAGGTACATTTGACAAGGAGAACTTTGGAGAATTCAGAATTAACACTGGTGTTAACAGACACCCACTGAGCATTCGGTAAACTATCAATATCTGTACACTTTGCCCAGTTCAGTCCGTATGTCTGAACTCGCTAACTTTCAGGAGTCAGACCCTCCTACAATTGAAATAAATTTGCTCCTGCTTGCTTTCAGATATTAACAGTCATTTCAACCTTAGACATTCACACTGTAGAGAGCTCACCTCCATGGTCCAATTGCATATCTGCTTCAAAGCTATGGAGGCTGACCCCTTCCCACAGGAGACACTGGTGGCAGAACAGTGTCAACCCCAATACCTCATGTCACTTAAAGACAGGGCTCAGGCTGTAAGTTGCCCCTTTGTCAGCAGTTCCATGAATTTGCAAAGGGGGGGGGGGGACCCTCACTTTGCTAAAGACTGCGTGCATGCCCTCACCCAATGTTCAGTTCTGCCCGGGGTGTACTGGAAGTCATCTAGTCTGGTGCAATAGTTTACTCTTCCTGCACTGAGCCACACAGCCTGTTTTCTCACCATGGAAGCAATGACTCAGGGTGACTTTGTTTGGAGATGTTTGTGCATTTAATCCTGTCAAATTTCTTTGACTGGGATGCATTCTCATCAAGCTGGCATGTGTTTGAATTACACTACAATTACTTCTCCCAGCCTTTCCCCTTGGGGGGAAACAAGGGGGAAACTAAAGTCATACGCTCTAGGGCACCTTGTAATACTACAGTGATGGCCTGTCATACATCATGTGGATAGTTCTTCTCTGGCAATAGGAGTAACAGCCAACGCTGGGCTCCTTGCTGTGTTAGTATGGGCTGTATCTGACCCTCTGTACAGTTTTCAGCAATTCAGTAAAAGTGGTGATTAATAAAAATAAATAAATAAAAAAGGAGGTTTTAGTGTTAGCTGAGGACTTGGGAGGCTGAGGTCAGCTCTTTGATCTGTCTCAAGGTTTGTCTAAAACGATCTAGGTGCTTAGCTCTGTTGTTTTCAATGTGTTTTAGGTCCAGATCCACAGCAGCACTTAGAGGAGATCTGCCCTCTGAGCCTCTCTTTCCTATTCACGGACAAAAACGTTGCCCTGCCCAACAGGAAAAGGGAATTAATATTTGCTCAGTCCTATGTATGTTCCCAGCTGCTATGGTAACATACACTGAGTCACGAATGTCCCTGTGGACTTCATTAGATGTCTAGACTGATTAGCAGCCTGTCTTTCCTAGCTTCTTTGCTTGTTCAGAGATAGTCTCCTGACAGCTGTTCTGCATATCTCCGTTAAAAAGAGAACAAAGCCCTGGGGATTAACACTTGGTAATGTTTCAGAGCAGTCACAACACCATGGGACAAAGGACCGACTTGCATCCCTTGCCAGCACAAAAGCCCAATCCATACGCTCCTCTTGTATGTCCCACTGGCTTGGCACTTAAGGGAATGCACGAGACATCTCACATTGGTGCCCAGCTAAGCAAGAAACATCTGTCTTGGCATGAAACTCTATCAAGTGCTGATCATACCTGCAATCTCCTGTATGGAGGTACTTGTCAAGAAAATCAAGGTGTATACATATGTATTTTGTTTTTAACTGACAGAACACTTTAGAAGAGAAGAAAAGAGGAAAATTATGCTAAGTGTTATACTTCTCCTTAACGCTTACCATAATGTGCGGAAAGGACAGGGTAGGTGGGACAGACCTGTGTTTACAACAATCTGCTTGGTGTCACTGACAGGTCCCTGCGATGCTGCTTCCCCAAACAGCCAACTGCCTAGAGAATTACTACACAGGAGATTAATAGGGCCAATTTTTAGTTCTGCTTTTAGCACATAAAAAAGTAGATTGTTACTCAGCTACTGAGGCATTTGGATATTAGTGTGACAGACAGGGTATGAAACTCTAAGGGCAAGCTGTTAATAAAGACATCTCAGGATAAGATCTTAAATTCGTATTTTAACATTTAGTGAGCTCTCATTTTTGGAGGACTTTTCAACAGTGTGGAGAACTTGAGACATTTTGTCCGACTTCAGCCAGAGCTGGAGGTGCTCAACACCTGGAAACACAGAAGGCTCATTTTGTAACTAAAACTGAGCATTACATCTTCATGTTATTTTTATTTTTTTATTATTTGATAGATGCTTAGGGCCTAACTTTACTTTCTTCTGGCAGTTTATTTCAGTGTGAGATTAGACCAAGAACTGATCTTGACCTACGGTCAAATTAGGAATTTTCTGTCTGGAACTTCCCCTTGCTCATTTCAGTGCAAATGTGTTATGTTTCCTTACACCTTATTTTAAAGTGTTGTAGAGTGTTGCTAAGGTCTCTTGCAAAAGTAGCCAATTACTATCTTTGATTTGGCAGCATTTCRGTGATGGGTGAAATTATCTACATAGCATAGCACAGTTTGTCATGAAATTACAGGACATTTGGGAAGCCATCTGTATGCCAAAACTGCATAAATACAAAACCATTATTACACAGATGTTTAGACAGAAATGTGAAGTGGAGAATTCTCTGTTCAATAATCCCTGGCTGTTTGTGGTTGCATTCACATCTCTGTCCAACAATAAGATAGATATTTAAACATGCTCTGATGCAGCTTCTTCACAACCTCCAGACAGAAGAACCTGAATAGAAAATGAGTCCCAACTGCACAGCAGTACAAAAAACAGACAAGATGAACATGCTAACTACTTTCTTCTGTCAGATGTTTTTTTTTCATGGGGCAGATTTCCTTCTGACAGCATGAAAAGATTTAACAGATTTAACACACAGTTGACAAGTCAGTGGGACTATCAGTAGATTCAGTCTATAGAGAAAATGATCTTCTTGCAGACACCTTGCTATCCAGACTCTGTAAGGCAGGCCATAGCTTAATGAATACTTGTCCGTGCACAATCAGAATACCTGGCAGCTTGCATTTAACCCAGATCAGGCAGGATTATGCAATTACATTTCTGTCAACTCAGCCCAGGCATGATATAGTCTTATGCTGACTGTGGGAGGACAGATGACACCTGACCCAGCATAAAATCCACCAGGCTGTAATACTTTTTTAGAGCCAGTTTAAACCAGCAATGTGTGTGCGTGTATGTATTGGGTTCAGCATTTCTCACCATGTAGCAACACTTTTTTTTTTTGGTCTGATAGTAAGCACATTCCAGCTGGATTTGCTGGCTTGTGGACCCTGTGATGGAGTTCAGGTGGGATGGAATGGGAATAGTAATGTCAAGAAGTGCTGAGAAAAACAAAGCTGTTTCTTTGCACCAGATATCTCACAGCTTGCTGTCACTACTGCTTTAAACTGTGCTGTTTCTTTCAGCAATTCATCTCCCTTCAGCTGAATTTTAGTGACTGGGAACTCCCTTCTCATCACCCTTTTAAAGTTGGTGTTATTCAGAGATTGAAAAGCCATCAGACCACAGCCCTCAAGACAGCAGTTTTATTGTTCTGTGCCCCTCTGTGCCTATCCAGTAACTGAGGATTTCAGTAAGTTGCTCAAGGTTGTTGTGTGTGTCAGTGTCAGATTCCTGAGGACAGCATCAGGAGAAAAATAGGATGGTTGGAATAGCTAACAGTGAGTGCCTAGAGAGGGAGCAGATCTTGGAGATGAAATGAGTGCCTATTCCTGGGAGTTAATGACTTGATATGAGTTTTTAAATTGAACGATATGGGTTGGAAGCCGAGTCTAGCTGGTCACAGTGATGTCCTGCATGAAAACACTTAAAGTTTAGGGAAGAAGACTCTGTCAAGGCAAAATGAGCAGGCAGTCCATGCTGGAGGAGGAGAAAGTGCCAGGAAGCGTAGGTGTCACCCGAGTGTGACAGATGGCTCTAAGAAAAGAAGTAAGACTGTGGCTGAAGGTGGCTGCTGTGAAACCCAGGGAGGGATGGCACAGAGGTGGGTGGTTGYGATGAGGAAAGGGTATCTTCCCAAGGAAGAGATTAGGAGGGAGGCCTGGTGAGTGGAGGTGGGAAAGGGAAGGTGGAGAGGAGGGGTCAGAGCAACAGCATGAGAGATGAAACAGCTAGAGGAGGGACAATGATTTGGGCAAGTTTCTCTCAAGGTAAGGAGCTGGTGGGACCAGCAGGAAGAGGGCAGAAGGGAAGATGAAAAGTGGAGATAAGTACTGGGTATACCTCATTGTAGCTCATCCTAAACCATTTTTGTAAAAAGCTGCTGTACTCCTTTCTGGAAGTGGCAGCTTTCCAAGGAGGTATAGAGAGATTCCTGTAATATATAACTGTAGGTGTATTGGGAAGCAGACAGAAATACTTCAGGATAAAAGGACTTGTATGAATGTTACATGCCATAATTTCTAGAGCAGGTCTCAGCTTGCTGATCACTTTTGCCTTTCCCTGTGCTTAAAGAAATAACCCGTCCTGGAGCCAGTGATTCACACACTAGGAGCATGTGAAAAATGACATTTCCATCTTTGCAAAGATATATTGGAAATATACACATATCTTGGAGATTTAAAGGTTTCCAAAGCAAAGGTAAAGGGACTCAACACTACACAACAAATCTGCCTAACGTTCTCAGATAGGAAAGATGAGCTGGTCTCAGATTTCTAATGCTGACATTTACATTAACTAGTAGCGGGAGTGGTACATCATGGGCTCTTGCTTTCAGGTTGTTTACTGCAATAGTTTCAGGATTGGGAAGACTGAGGGCCTGAAAGAACTCTTGCTTTATGTCAGTGGAAATCAAGAGAAACCTCACTAGACATATTTGAATCTGATGGCATTAAACTGATAAGAGCACTGTCAACAGCCATGTTTCCTTACAACAACCTGTTTAGCTTCTCTGTGTGCATGGCAGAGCTTGTGCCCTCTTCCCTTTACATTTACATCTTCGTCATTTGTGAGAAATAGGCTGAGCGTTTTTTGGTATTTTGGCCAATCCTCAAAACAGTTCATAGCCAGATTTTGAGACTCACAGGGTATCTAAATAAAGGCTAAGTTTTCCAGAGGGTTAGTGCACAGCAGCACTGATGCATAGCCAGATTTTCAAAGAGGCTTTTTATTATAGCGTCCAAAAGCAGACAGAGTTCTTCCAGTAAACATACTTCGAATCTGGGGAGAGATCATGTTTGAAAACCTAACCTGAAATGGCCATCTGGAGTAAAAGTCCTCAGTAACTGATCACTGCTACCAGTAACTAGAAAACATAGTCTTCCTCTGTTATTACTCAGGACACTGAAAAAACATATGATGTGCATAAATAATGCAAATATTGATTAGATACTGATGGACATGACTGTCTCTCCTTGATGAAGGAGAAACCTAGGAAATTTCTGGAGTGCACAGTGGACAATAAAATGAACAAAACTAGCAGTTCTAAATATCAGACTTGTTTGGTGACAAAACTCAAGGGCTTGCTAACAAGAGTTAAAAAAAAAAAAGCACAGCCCTTTCTATCAGTGCAACTATCTATTTAATCTTCTTTTGTATGAATGTTTTCTTTTCCAGTTCTGCAAAACTGAAACTGCTGAAAGCAGTATTTCTAGCCCAAATCATGGGGACTGCCCCTTCTCCTCCATCACCCAAAGAAAACCATGGCTTGGTATTCCAAAATAATCATGAGACTGGCTTAAGAAATCATGAGACAGTAAAATATAATCTTCAGTTTTTGTTTGCATTCTGCTGTTCAAGTCAGGAGGGCTACAGTCAGGCTGATGTCTTCAAACATTTCTAGGAATAAAAAGGGCCAGAATCTTGCAGGTTTTCTGCTCATTTTCACTTTGCTCTTGAATAAAGCACAGAAGTGTGTGGTTAGAGGAACTTGGGTCTTTGCTGCAGTGAGCCTGCAGGGACAGTACACGTTTGCAAGACTGTGATAAAACCGGGCAAGCTGGCAGAGTGGTTACTGCACTGTAGTAATGGAGGTGAACTGGGAAGCCAAAACTAACCAGTGCACTTTCATCCTCCTAGGCAGAGTGAAATACAAAATATAAACAAGTGCTATCAGTGAGGAACATTATAGCAAATATTTGAAATGCCTGCCATTTAGATGCTTCCAGTTGTGTATTACGCTGTTGCTAGCACACATGACAAAACTCTTGGAAAAAATATTTTCTTGTTGCCACTGTACCCTAAACAACTCTTCATGAAGTGGGAGAACAATATTTTCCTTGGTGTTTGCCTTTTTCTTCCAGGCATGGCTACTTGAGACACCGTCAGTCCGAGAGCTCTGTAAATGCCTAAGACTGTTAACTGTTAGCATTTGTTTCTTTCACTGGCAGGCTGGCTAGTGACTAAATATCCCCAGTGCTGAAGCTGCTGGTCACTGTGAATTCTTCCTTTCCAGGAGAGAGAGCACGGCTAGCATGAATTTTTCCTTGGCTACGGGAAGCCTCGGCTGCACTGCAGCAAGCAGAATGGAAATGTGTGGAAGGCTGGAAGGCGGCTGTAATGGTGTTTACTGGAAAGAAAGCTGATGGGGAACACTGCTGCCAGTCCTTACCTCCTGGCTAGGACCTTGTGCTTATTGCCAACAGGGGAAAGAGACGGGGTGTCAATACATACAGGATGAAGATAAAGTAAGTGGTCAGGATGTATTCAAGTGCTACCCTAAAACAGGGATCAAATACAGCTTGGCTGTGGCATCACTGAACTTGGCAGACTCCTATCTGCTTAGCCCAGGGCATGTGTAGGTTGAGCCCAGCAAGAAGCTGGAGACTGACAGCAGAGTGTGTAAGGCTCAGCCCTCCCTGAGTTGCTTTTACAAGGCTGGCTCAATTAGCTTGGCAGAATGAGCAAGGTGATGAATTAGGACCAAGTCCTAGCTCCTGTCCTGGCTCTGCTGTGCTGCATGACCTGACCTGAGGTCCTCCACTTTGTCCTCATTTATTCCAGTGCAGACCTCCCTTTCTTGTCTTCCCTCCCAGCTGGATGGTGAGGGCTCATCATGTGACACCAGAACAGTGCTTTGCAAATGGATAGCATCTGCATTGTTATCAAATGGTCAAAGCAGCCAAGACTCTGCTGCTCTGGCACAAATACCTCCCCCACTACAGGCATCTATGCAATCTGCTGTCACTTTATACTCAACTGGGCACAATAAAAGAAATGAAAAGGAACTGGAGCAAGGGACAGGGTAATACAATGACTAGTTCTTTACATGTGGACATAGATCTGCACCCCAGCATGTGAAAAAGTCCTGAGGAGAAATAGCTGTTCTCCAGGCAAGGAGAGTACAGAAGCAGTGAAGGGCAGGATGCTTTGTGCCCTGATGTCCTTCCTTATGTCCCAGGGCTCTAGCTTCCATCCCTGAAGCACAGGAGCTGTGACACCATGGGTGCCTACAACCAAGGAGCACACAAAGCCATGGGAGCTCAGTAGGACAGATTGCTGCAGGCAGCTCCTTGGCTAGGCTCTTCGCCTTTACCAATTTCTGAGTGCAGCAGCAGCTGTATCCATTCCAGTGATCTCACTGCACACCTAGGGGATGCGGATGTCAGCTATGACAGACTGCACAGCCGTCGACTGCTCACAAGCCTAAACCTGCATGTCTGCTATTGGGGAAACTCCATGGGCTGCTCTTTGGTGAGAAGTTGACTGTTACRATCACGTAGCAGTGCCCTGGAAGTGGGCCAGTGCAGAGCTCTCTGTCTCTCAGGGAATAGAGGGCATTCCTTGGAGGAATACTTGGACTTGCAGCTCTGCTGCTGGCTGTACTAGGCTGCTTGCCGTCAGTGCTAACACAGGAACGCTGGCGCTTCTGTACGCTGCCTGCCCATCAGAGAAGAGATTGTGCTCTGTCACTTTAGTCTGGCCAACAGCTACAAGGCAGTGAATGTAAGTCAGAGTTGAGTTCAGACTGGTGAGAAGCTTCAAAACCTGGTCTTGGCCCTTGAACTATTCCTGGGAAGCCAGTTTTCTCACTCCTGCTCCCTGAAACATGGATGCAGTAACAGGAACAGCTATTGCCTTGAGATTCAGAGTGAGTCCTGAAGGACTACTCAGCTTTAACACAATGGTATCCTGCTGAGCTGGCACTGTATAGATCAGCTAATGCTCCTGCTGTCTTGATGGGAAAGGAGCCTATTAGACTTCTGATGTTCCCATTGAAAGGAATTTCCTTTTTTTAGAAATGCTGTTGGTTCACACGGGATGGGCAGGCAAGGAAAGCCTGTCACATCTGCATCTTTGCTCTCCCCTCCAAATTTATGACAAAAAGAAGCTGCTCTGCTACCCACTCCCTTCCCTGACCTTGTACCACAGGTACCCCCTGTCTGAGGGTCTTAAAACCTAACAAATAGTGGAGATAAGAGCTGATGGAACAGGGGAAAATCCCCATTCCTCCCCTATTCCTAGCTGTTAAGAAACATCAAAGTGTCTCCTGAGAAACCTCTGTAAGACTCCCTCAGGTCTTGCTTCATTCCCAAGTGAAATCTGAGCAGGCTGAGAGGGTATAGAACAGCAGGAGCATTTTGTTGTGTCAGCAGTTTTTGGCATTGCCTTGTTCTCTTCCTAGAAACCACATCATTGCTCTATCTGTCTCCAAAACCAACTTGCTAATGAGGGCAGCTGACTTGCAAGCTTGGTGGAAAAAGAGCCAGCCATACCTTTCGTCCTCCATGGGAGCTGGGAGGTGAGCGCTCACCTTCAAACACCAGCTTCCTTGAGATAAGCTCAAGCCAATACCTGGCAGCAGCCCTTCCTAAACATAAGCACCTCAGCACTCTTTTGACTCTTTCTGCTCCCTGGGCTAGATCCCCTGCAGACAGAAATCACTGGAGCTCTGCCAGCTTCAACAAAACTATGTTGATCTAAACCAGATGAGGAGCTGGTCCTATAACTTTTGAAAAGCCATTTGACCTGGCCCATGTGATCAGCTTCAGGCTGTCCTGGATATACACGGTGATGCAGTGAGGTCTCACCTACGCTGTAATTCTAACTGTGCTGTGATCAGGTCAGTTAACAACACGATGGTACCTTGACTGGTTGGAAGTGTAAACAGAGAAAGCTCCTTAGACTGCAAGATGAGCAGGAGGTAGCTATATCCATCTATATTTCTCACCTMCTGGCAAAAGCGCTAAGGGTGGAGTGACCCAACAGGCCACTATAGTCACAGGGCCAATGTACCTCCACTTAATTGCACTCAAGGCAGCAGAGTTGTCTGGGAAGAATTGGCCTCAAGCACCAAGACAGGCCTCCAGTCCTACAAATAGGTGCAATATGCAAATGTTTAGAGAAATGGGGCTACTCTTTGGCCTTCTCTGCTTACAAGGAACATTTCCCAGCCTGTGCCATTCCTTCAGCTATGCTCAGATGTTTGGGGAGGTGTTAGCTGGCTTGGGCCAAAGTACACCAGTGACTTATTTAACAGTGTACAACTGCATATCAGCCTGCTCTGGCATTGCTGGCATTTACTAGTGTAGTTGTAGGAATGGGGCACCAAGGCCCCCTGGGAGGCTGATGAAGAAATTTTGCAAAAGGAGGAGAAGGAAGTGACAGTACGTTTTGCAAGAGGATATTTTTAGTACTGAAGATATCTGGAAATTTGATTTTTTTCTCTTACAATGTAAATCAGGATTTGAATTGGTGAGATTTCAGAGTGGGGATAGGGAAACTTCCTTCAGGCTTGAAATGGGTCAATTTTTACTCATTTACACACTTTTTTTTTTTTTTTTTAAAAAGAACTAACAATAGAAATATTTTGTAGTTTTCCTCTAAGCAAAATTTCATCACAACAACAGTTCCACAAGAAAACTAGTGGCTTTCAGTGGCATTTTTTGACTGAAAAAGGATTACACCATTTAATTTCAATTTTTGTTTCTCTGCAGACTCTTAAATATTTTCTGCTGGAGGTAGGGATGTTTGTGCAGCATGTTTTAAGCATTGTGAGGAAGGCCTGAACATCTTGGTTACCTTTTGTAGACTGCCTAGAAAGAATTCACTATCCCCTAGCAGTGCAAAGACCCATGTTGGAAC
Organism: Apteryx rowi; assembly: GCF_003343035.1. NCBI lineage: Eukaryota > Metazoa > Chordata > Aves > Apterygiformes > Apterygidae > Apteryx > Apteryx rowi. Next base: position 1,557,482 of record NW_020447963.1, read on the forward strand.
AGTTTAGTTTGAATCAGTAGCTTTCAATTAACTCTAGTTGTCCCTTATAACTTTATTGATACTTTTTTAGCTGAGATCCTGTGATGGAAGATCTCAGTAAAACGAACATGATTTGGCTCTGTGCAAGGTGGTTCCCCAGTGAAAAGTTTCCAAGAGTACTTTCAATACAAGGGAGAATTATAACACTGGGAAAGGCCTTAGCATTTCGGGTAGGGCCTGTGCTGCTGAAAATTAATCGTGCATCACGAATAGGTGGTGTGAATTTGAACTGATCTTCTCAAACATGAATCTGTGTCTGTCATTATCATGTGATAACAACTCTTGGCACCCGAATACTGCTTTCATTCAATGAAACGATGCACAGCTACCAGCTTTATCAATGGAACCTGCAAGGAAGGTGAGCTCTGCCACCATCACCTTACAGAGGAAGAAAATGACTAGACATGTTAGGGTAAAACATCAAGACTGTTGCCCACTGTGGGGGTCCAGCCCGAGACACTCAAATTGAGTTGGTGCCCTCATATTAATAGAGGGATATACCACAAAGAAATAGCCACTCTTGAAATGCTTGTTCTAAAGGATTTTTCCCCAAATTTATACTGTAGGCAGAAGATGATAGAAGGCAACTGGAGACAGGATTAGCATAAAGAGCTCCAAAACCGTAGGCCTACTCATTATCTTCCGCTGCTCTCTCCCCACTCTTTTGAATCCAAATGCATATTCAGTGAGAGACTTTGTGCTATTCATGAGACCCATCTAGTGTCCTCAGGATTTCCAGATTCCCAAATGCAACRAGGAACCTGGGTGCCAGTGGTTCTTAGGTCCAATCCAATCCTGCAGCAGATTTAGGAAGCCTGGACAGTGTGAGGAAATGCTCTGGGCCAAATGGAAGGAAACCAGGCTGATTGCCACTGGAGCCTTGCCTGTGCTTCATCATTAGGCCACTGAATGAAGGTGTTTCTGCAAAGCATGTAGGTTTTGATTAACTGACATTTTCTGATCAAATTCTGTTCCTCTGGGGAGTTCTGGACCCATTCTAACACGTACAGGCACTGCTGTTCCTGTTAACAACCTTCCCTGTGAGCATTTGAAGTCTTCTACAGCACACTGCAAAGCAAGTCCAAAGGGACATTGGTAACATTGTGCTGTACTTCTGAGAGGCCCCTACTAGTGTTTCTGTCTCAAACATGTACAGCTTGAGGGGAAACTCGCTTATAGTCCCTCTGGTTTCCAATCCTGTCCTTGAAAAGAGAACCAAATCTGGGACTTACCTCTGCTAATTCTCTGCTTTTCTCCAGAAAGGATTCCTGGCGTATCAATGACACTGATGCTTTCTAGTACAGGATTAGGTAGCTGGGCACAAACAAACCTGTACAAAAATAAATGCGTTTAAAATAAAAGCAAAAAGTATTTACGACTTGCTGAACATCACAGGCAGTATGGAACAGTCCAGATTCTAATCTCACTTATAAACCAGGTCTCCAGTTGGAGCTTGGAGCTACTCTTGATTAAAGAGATGAAAAAAGCCAGGACTGAGCATTTTCTCTACTTTGCTTCTTCTGGAACACTGATCTTAGTCATGACCTTTGACAGGTATTCTACACTGGCCCCAAATTGGGAATTATTAATGAAAAACAATGTGTATCAATCCAAATGTTTTCATTTGTTGTTTGGATTTTAGCAAGAAGCGTTGTTTTTGTTTTTCTTCGTTTAAGAGTTCCCCGCAGGTTCCTGAACGCATGTGAACCAAAATAACTTGTATTAAAAAAAAAAAACAACAAAAAAACCCCAATGTTGTAGGTGGGTTTTGTTTTTTTTTAAATCAGGATTTAAACAGACAAAGTGGGCTATTCTCACACCATGGAAATCCTAAAGCCTAGGCAGCATGAGATCTCAAGAGGCTTTCTAGTCCATTCCTGTGCCTCAAGGCAGTATCAAATGGCTGTTTGTCTAAAGTATTCTTCAAACCTCTAATGATGAAGACCTGACAACCTGGGAGTCTAGTTTTTCCCCTTTTGTAGCAATGGATACATATTTCAAGTATTGTCATACTGACTCCCCTCAATCCTTCCTCTAAAGAAAACAATTTTTTTCCATCTTTCACTTCTCTCAAGCTCCCTTTGTAGTTCATATTTCCTAAATCCCTGAAGACTTCTGCAACTTTCTTTTGGATACTCTCAAACTGCTCCATATATTTCTTCAGGCGTGATGCCTCAACCTGATGTGGTACTCCAGCTGTGACCTTGTCAGTGCTGAACAGAGTGGGTGGATTGCTCATTGCCTCTTACATATGACAGTCCTGTTTATTTATCTCAGTAAGATGTTTACTTTTTTCACAGCGGTATGACACTGTTGACTTGCATTCAGTTCATAACTCACTCCTCCCCCCTCTGCAGCTCCATGCCTGTGTAACTGCTTCTTAGCTAGTTGTTCCCCAGCTTGTATTTGCACAATTCACTGCCTAAGAACAGTACCCTGCATTTGCTCTCAGTGAGTTGCAGCTCATCTATTTCAGTTGCTGATAACATCCAAAGGACAGCAGAAGCGTATCTGGTTACATGGCTCCTGGTAGCATTTCATGGCTAGCCCTTCTGCGATGGTATTCCAGGCAGATATATATATACGCATATATATGTGTGTGTGTGTGTGTGTGTGTACATATATATATATAGAGAGAGATTTTAATTGTGTGGTGTGATATCCAGGCATAAAAGCATGTGCTCCTGTGGGAGGCAGCAGAACCACATAAAGGATCAGGCTTGGCACAAGGGCTGCTAGATGCAGTCAAGGCAGACAGAGCCCTGCAGTGCTACAGTTGGTGCTGATGAAGTCCCTGCAGCTATGAACTCCTCCAGGCTATGCTACAGCCTCACCCCAATTCTTCTACCTGTATGACTCTAAGATGATTTTGACAGGAATGAATCCACATAGGTTAGATGAGTGTCTTCTCTCCTAAGCTATCAGTTATTCCAGTCTAAATCTTCCTGCCTCTCCCTCCCCCAACCACAGCTTGGCAGGTGGCAATAGGGAGCATTTCAGAATGCCTAACACCTCAAGCAGAAGACAGCRGCTGGCTTGGTTTCGCTGTTGTGTACCAGGCCTATCAGCAGAGAACAAAAGGCTCAGTAGGTCATGTTATTCCCGCTCCTGCCAGCCTGGGTTAGCTCTGCATTGTTATATATCCTGAGTACTCCTTATGATCTAATACTAAATAGCTTTGGGCAAGGGTATTTTCCACCCCATTCTCTAGAGAAAGTATTCCAAAGGAGATTTCGATACAAGGTCAGAGGCCAGTGTGAGTAAATGCATTCTGGCTCTATTGGCAAGGTCTTTAAGGCTGCTGCCTTCCTGCTGTCCCAGCAGAACTGCAGTACCTCAGGGAGCATGACCTAATTCTGCTCTGGACCATATGAAGGGAAGAGCATGGTGCCAAATTAGACTTTCAGTGCTGCTACAGGCAGAGCAGGGGGATGATGGAGGAATCTGTTATCCACAATCTCTCCTGTTGTTGACAATGCAAAACCAGAAGAGACTCCAACCTAGCCTCCCAAGACAGGAAGACTTTGGAGGCAGGAGGAATCTTGCAACCATCAACCAAGCCAACACGATACAAAAGTAATGGCTGAAATTCCTGACTTTGCTCCAGGCCTTTGATGCAAACAAGTCCTCCTGATACAAGCTGCAACCTGTAATCTCTCTGCTAGGATCCCTCCAGAGCTGGAGTAGTGCCAGCAGATCTGAGTGAAGAAAAGTCCTTCTCCTCTCAGTACCCAAGAAGCACCTGCGGCAAGGAGAGGAGGACAAGAGACGGGGCCAGAGCATGGTACTGCAAACCTGCAATCCCCCCCTTTCAGCCCAAGGCTGTTTGTCAGCCCCATCTCTGATCTTAGCCAGGTGGGTATGGGCAGGGGCTCTGTCTCCTGGGAAAGGGAGGGAGGAGACAGGCTCTGAGCAGCACTATTAGCTGTTGCCTCCCAGCCAAAGCCTAACTGTACCACTCTTCTCTTGCTTCCTGGAATGCAGCAGATCCTAATCTTTGCTGGGAAGGAAGCACCAGCTGAGGCTGGATCCTCACTACCGCTCCTCCTCTATTCAGCTCCCCCCAGGGCAGCAGGCTCTGTGTCCTGCTGGACGCAGCACTGTTGACCACCACCTCTCAGCTGAGACCAGTGTGCTCTTTATGAGTGCTGCCTTGCACTGCTCTGTTCTTATCTACTGGTGCCCACAGTCAAGCATCACCTTTAACCACTGAAGGGTAAAGCAGACCTACTTGCAGTTGCTCTCTTAGCTCACAGAGGTGGCTCCTGCAGATCACCTCCCTGCTCTGAATTTCTTGCTCATAGCCTCCTAAATGAGGTCAGTGCCTTAGTGCACACACAGCAGCAACAGGCTAGTTGGGTGCAAGGCAGAGACAACTCCAGACTCTCTTGCCAAGAAGTCAGGCCCATAAATAGGAGTAAGTGGGGGTGGCTTGATCCAGTTCAGTGGGGGTACCCTGACTTACATCTGCTAAATTTCTGGCCCTCTGTAAGTCAATTCTTGCATGTGCTTGATTTCCTAATCTGCTGGGTATTACCATCTGCATCTTCAGCACTGTGATGCTTATACTGCTGACCTCAGTATGTCTTCCTCTGCCAGTTCAGAAATCATTACCCCTTCTTTGTCTGTCAGCAGAAAAAGGGGTTAATTAGCTGTCCTGGCTACTCCCTCCCTGCATTGCCAGCAGGAGTGCACTTCTGCTGCTGAATCACTGCTGTGCCTCTCTGTCCTGCTGTCCTCACAGGCACATGCCTAGCTCCTTCCTCACAGGAGAAGGAAGAGCAGGAGAAGGGAGTAACATGGCACAGCATGATATGGTGAACTAGGCTAATGGGCACGTAGCAACAGCACAGAGATTCCTGGCTGTACTAGGAACAAATTGCATTCAGCATGTATCAGTCAGCCCAACTCAGGTGTGTTTGCTTCTTGCCCTCTGTATTTTGCTTTGTTATTTCTCAAGTTGCTTCTCCCCTGCGCCAAAGTATCTGCTGGCTGTGGCTGTCCTCAGCTATCAGCAGAGCTGCTCTGAATGATGTTTTCTTGATTTATCATCTCTCTGCTCCAGGCAGGAGGCCTGTTATTTTCAGAGTTCCCCTGTAGTAGAGGGTGGTCTGTGATCCAACCCAACAGTTGGCCAGATGCAAATGTTCTGGGTCCTGCAAGATGCTGAAAAAATCTCAAAGTTTTTCCAGTGTAGGACTACCTTTGCTGTATTTGAATGATGAGCCTCCATTGTGATCAGCTATTGCCTCCAGGGTCACCCTAAGGCACTGTGAGCCTCTTCTCATAGTAATGACTTCAGCTAACTCCCTCTCCTCCCATCGAGCTTCTCCCCATGCCTCTGCATGTTCCTTCCTTTGCCTGTCTCACCACAGCCCACACCAGCACTCCTGTGGTCAGTGCTGGTAGGAGATGCTGCACTTTCTGGACAGACACTCTGAAAGCCTAAAAGTTAGAAAGGGAGTCAAAACCCAGCTTTCCTGGCTGTTTAGTTGAGCAGCTGCCATGTTTGCAATTGTCTCCCACATGCTGCATTAGCAGGGAAGGCACCGGAAGGCACAGTTAGACAGTTTGTTCCCATCTGCCTGTTGTAGCACAGTTTGGGCTCATCTAGGCTACGGGTGTGTGCTGCTGGCTTCCTGCAAGGCCTAGATCCAAAACTCAGTACAGCTGGAATAGGTCTAGGGAATGAAAAGATTACGCTCTTGATGTCATAGGGCCGCTGTCAGAATCCCTTGCTATACAGCTTCCTACAGGAAAGATGTTAGAGCTGTAATCAGTTTATATCTGAGGTTATTTTTATAAATAACCTCAGATACAATGGAGAATGGAAGGAGGCTGGACTTGCTACAAGAGGCATCCAAGCAATATTAAAACGCAAGAAAACAAAGAGGTGCAAATTGGGCCAGTTCTTTACTAACTTCAGTAGCTACATCTGATTAGACTATTTAGCTTCAAGGAACTGAACTGACTGCGGAACAGAAGGGGCTAGGAATGTAAAAGCAAGGAAGAATAAAGTGTCATGAAGACATTTCAACCCTAGATGCCTACAGGATGAGGTTGACAGGCTGTGCTTTGTCCTTGTTTTGTTTRTGCAAATAAAGTTATGAGTTGGCCCACTTTGTTAGTCTGCCCTGCAGTGACTGATGGATGTGCATCCAGGAGGACTGGAATGGCTTTGCATCAGCCATGTGTATGGGGGGGAAAAAAAGGAGAAGAGCATAATGCCTTGTTCCTTTAAATTACTAGCTATACTGCTCTTTAGGTTCTAGCTTTACACTCCAAAGCAACTAAGTTTTTGAGTACTGACCTGTTCAAAAAGGCATTGCCAAAGGCGTTGAGTTTCCTGAACGGTTTTTTGGGATCCACCACCAATGCATTTCCAGGAACGATTCCTTCCACATCTCCTTGCATAACTGCAATGAAGGAGTCAGTTGTAGGCTCCGGTCCAATCCTCATCCCTGGAAAATCCTGCTCTAGCAGGTACCTACAGGAAGAAAAAACAAGGGTGGGGGCATGAGATGTGAGCTGCCTAAGTCCTAAATAGGTTGTATTGAAGATCCAGGTGTAATGAAGAAGCTCAAGAGTATGGTTCCTTCCAAGAGTATTTTTAGCAATGTCACTGAATCATTTGGTAAATATTGTGGTAGTTTTTCTACTTGGTATCTCAACATTTAAAGCTGTCTCATTTAGGTAGATTAAGAAACTGAGAAGATTACAACTGCTGGGAAAAGATTATCATCATGTTTGATCATTTTGTGTATTTTAATCCCTAAGACCTTTTGAACAGACTTAGCATAGCAAAGTAAAACCAGCAGTTCACTGCAATCAAGGAGTTAATCATGAAACCTTACTGGCCTTTGGTACCAATATTAATTACTTTACTGCTGCTCATTTCAGCAGACTCATCCAATTAATATGCTTAGCCCCCAGTCCAAATCAGCCTCTCAAATGCCAGCTTCTCAAAGTCTCAAGTCTCCCTTCCTGGTGCTTCTGCAATGCAGTTACAGGTTTGCAATACAAACTGCTCAAGCAGATTGAGAATTAAGCATGTGGGTGGCAGAGTATATCCCAATATTGGTTATCAAGCTAAATGGCACAGTAAGCACAGAATTCCTTATTATCTCCTAAGCCTCTGGCAACTTCTCTGAAGGTACAGTGGTAAATTTCAGGGAAAGATAGTCACCCACAGGGCTGTGGGACTCTGAACAGGACACTAGCTGCACATCCTGACTTATCCTGCCAAATTGAGGGTGGGTCAGCAGCCTCCACGCAACAGTTCCATTTGGCCTATGAAGGGGACATATGCCATCACTGAGGTTAGGGCTGCRCTAGTGTGCGTGGATGCAGAAAACATCCCTCCTGCTGGTTCTGTGCTGAGAACTAAGACTGTTGTGTCCATGTGACTTGTGAAAGGGAACTAGAAGTGGTCCAGCCCCAGCGTGGGATGATGTTGTAACCTAGACTAGTGACAAGCTCTAGATTGTTACATGAGGAACACATGACTGCCCAGCTATGGAGAGGTTAGTTTAATATTGCGTTGTTGCTTATTGACAGTAGATAGCCGGTACTTTCCTTGCTTTGACCTGCTCTTCGTAATGATGCAGGAAGATGAATACAGAACTACAGCAATGTTACAAATACATTCAGTGGATAGTGAAAAAGGAGAGGAAGGGCAGGCAAGGGATTTTTCATGATTTTGAGATCAGTGTGATTAGCAGTCAGTATTGGCTCACTCGGGTGAGTCTTATCGGGAAGGATAAGTCCCTACATAAGAGACTATAAGATCATTTGCATGAAAGCTTCTGATCGCTTATTTGGAGTTTCCACCTTCACCATTTTAGCAGAGGTAATTTCAATCCAGTGTCTTAGGAACAACAAAAAACTTGTGCTCATCCAGCAGGATTGTTTACTGACACCATGTCTGTAAATGTATCTTTGCTTCCCAGTGGGCAAGGCCAAACGATGCTCCAAGTAACAACTTGATCTAAAGGCAAAATGAACAGCTACATGGCCAGGATATACAGCACATGACAACTGGCTTGGTACTCACTAATGAAGAGCATAGCTGCAGCAAGAATAACTCCAGCAAGGACTTCCAGAATTCCCTTGGGAGCTGTTTTCACCCAGCTCCATCATAGATATCTTATGCATTTTCATATAACTTTCATTCAAAGTGCTTTCCAAGTCTTGTGTAGAGAGACTTCTCTTAATGGGAACAACTTGGGGATGAAATAGATGTTTAACTGTTCCCAATAATGTGAAATAATCCAGGAAAGAAAAGAAACCACCCTCTCATGGTGGATATGTCCTATCCACCTAAAGGCTATGTGGGGATTCCTCAAACTTTCCTGTAGATGTGGGTCATTGCTTAGCAGAATCAGACTGATGCTAATGCTTGTGTGGGCCTCCTCCCTGGCTGGTGATCACAATACACCTTCCTGGCAGCTACAGTAACCCCTCTCTAGCCTGAAGAAGCTGAGAACAGGACAAGCTACTTTTCTCCCATCAAGGACTCTGTAGACCCTCATGTGAACACTCTTGGCTCCATTCCCTGGAAAGCTCTCTACACTGAAACAACCATTTGCTGGGTTACAATCTGCTTGGACAGACTCTGGAAACTAAGCTTAGGCCTCCTGGATGGTGATGCAAGATATTCGCCTCCAGGTGGACATCTCTGCAATGGAATCACTGATATTAGCTTTCCTCTGCTCTTAATTTGTATTTTCCTTTTGGTCTGACATAATATACCTAAGATACCCAAAGATGGGCATTCACTGAATCCATACAGTTAAATGTTTCAGTGTCTTTCCTCTTGCAAATATTATAGAGAAAAGAAACAGGTAMTGATAATCATTATCAAATGCAACAGATAAGTGAGGTGCTTTTGAGAAACACTCCTTACTCCCCACGCTAGGTCTCAGCCTTGCCATAACAATAACCCATTTGTTTTATGCACAAGCAACATGATAGCTCTTGGGCGACAGAAAAAAAAAAGCCTGCGGGTTTTGTTTGTCATTTATAGACAAGGCTTCTGAGAAAGCCTAAGCAAAAGCCCTCCATATAATAGCAACACTCCTCCTCCAACCAGGCTGTTTGAAAGAATTTTATCACAGCTCCACTCATCTACTGTTTCAAAGTGTTCTGTGTTTATTTTTTATATAAGATTTAAAAAACAACAAAAAACACAGCAACAAAAGCACTCTGCTACAGAAGAAGCTATAAGATAATGCTAATTGACTTAACACACAAGTGGTATGAAATCAGAGAGATAAAATAGATGCTACAATACTAGACAGGACGAATCTTCAAGTGAGACTTCTCTGGGAGATTTGGGTGCATTGTACAGCAGGGTGTCTGCAGCACAAGGATCCCCTTGTACACAGGACAAATACAAGGGGACCTATTGACACTTGTCTGATGGGAGGAAGGCACTTATGCTGGGCACTGATGCAGGCTGCCTCTGCTAACAGAAGAACACTAAAGAACATGCAGTTGTTACACTTCTGGGTGATTTCTGGGAGAAAATCGCAAATTGAATGGTTTGTGGAAGATGCTTGGCAACAGTGACCAGCAGCTGTAGGGCAATTTCCCACACCAATGCGGCATGCCTTACTCTGAGCTGCTGAACACCTGCAAGGGACTGAGGAATGACCATCCCCAGCAGTCCCTGCCACCTCCAGCCAAGTTGGGGCAGCTGGCAGAGGGTACCAGCAGGCAAACATTTATTTACAGACAGTCTGCTCACTGGAGAGGTGCCTGGAGTAGGCATCTGTCTGGGAGCAGCATGCCATTTGCCCCATTCAGAGCAGTTCCAGCTTGTGGGGAGAAGCAGGGAAGCAGCACTGGGGCTGGCCTGGGGCATCCTTTTCCAAGCAGGGTTAGCCTAGCCTAGGAGCAGAGTCCAAGCAGGGAGCAGAGTCCAGCCCAGTGCTGCCTCGCCCCTGCCAGGAGGAGATTCCAGGCTCTCCAGGCAGGAATGCCGCAGGATGTGGGGGAGGGAGCCGGCTTCTGTTAGCGATGAGTCACACAGGAGCTGTGCAGGATGCTGTGTGCGGGAGAGGTGATGCAGCAGGGTGGAGAGGATGGGAAAAGGGAAGGAGGGCAGCGGGGAGGAGCGAGAGGAAGCAGCCAGATCAGCCTGGTGTAGGCAGAGATGAAAGGTTCAGGGCCACCTGGGGAGGTCAGACCAGAACTGCTTAGTGTAGAGAGTGACAAAGAGTCCAGAGAGACCAGGACGTGTAAATGATTAGCTGTAAGAGGAAAGGGTGGCTGCATGAAAAAAGCAAGCCATGTTGACAGTTAGTAGGGCTCTAGCTGGTTTGTTTATTTTATTAACAGGATGGCTGGACAGAAGCCAGGATTATTTTTAGAAAGGACCACAGAACGTAAATTAATTAGGAGAGTAGTGTTCTATCCTGCCTTCCCATCCTCTTACAGGAAACTTAAGAAGCAATAATGTTTTAGAAGGTAGGCTCCAGTGGCATCCTGCTGTCCTAGGGAGTATCTAACAGYCATAGTGGTTAACTTCCCAGGTAAAGGTGTTGGCTTACCCCCTCCATCCAGGCCTTTAAGGCCTTTATGCAGGGCTGGGGCCTGTGCCAAGTTGATGCTGGGGAGAGAAACAGGAGTGAGTGAGGAGAGCAGATACAGCAGGAATAGGGAAGCTGCAGCTTGTGACTCTACATCTTTCACATAGCAAAGTATGGCTCAGCCCTCTCTCCTGCTTTCAGAGACCTAGAGAACAGTTCCACAAAAAAGAAACCTGTGTTTTAGTCTTGCTTCAACCTGCACAACTCGCCTCCCTCAGCCTCTAGGAATGTTTCTCACAGCTGACCTTGACTGTCTTGCTTCTCTCATCACCCCCTGAGAGAGCGCAGCCTCACTGCAAGAGGCTGCAGATTACATGCTCTCTCCAGAGAGGCTCTAACAATTTATTTCCCCAGTGCCTTGCATTTCTTCCTTTCACTTCAGATTCCCTGGGAGCAAGGGAAGAGGTTTGGGAGACAGACCCAGCTCTAGGGTAGGTGACTAAGGTCGTGTTCTTTAAATCAGTGCTCTGGGATTCAGGGGTGAACTGGCACTGAGTGCATGCCACCTGAGTGTTTAGTGGCACTGTCAAGTCCCCAAATTGCATCCCATTTATGAGCAGAATGCAATATGAAGTGGGATGGATACTTGGGGATAACATCAGTTGTCCCCTATCCTGACAGGATTATGGAAGAAATGCCCTGATGCCATTTCTTGTTTCATTCTAATGCCAAGACATAATGGTTGTTTCCCCTCCCATCTCCCCCCCACCCTTTAACTCCTCCCTGCTATTGGTTTCAGCACCCACTTGCCTTCCCACAATAATTCTGGATGCTAGTCCAGTGCTTATCCAGCTCCCTAATGACCAGGCATCCAGCTTGAGCTACAGGCCCTATCACAAGCAACACTTTCTGAAACCTCCTGCCTCCGTTTGCTCAGGATTACACTGGAGTCGTAGGCCCTCGTATCTCTCCCATCACAGGAGGCCCACAGGCACTTCAACACTGCTTGACTTTCACTTTCTCATTCACCATTTTGTGCAGTGAAACCTCCGCCTTGCTGGAAGACCTTCTCATGTCCATTTTGCACTCCTGTGAGGAAGCTGCTCTTGGCCTCTTCTGCTTGACCCTAATCCCTGGGTTGACTCATCCCAGCCCTGCACAGAGGGGGCTGAGAGAAGAGGTCACAGGCCTGAAGTCTGCTGGTTGAGGTGAGCCTCAGATCAGCTCACTAACAGAAGAGTTACAAGGCTGCTGCCTTCCCACAGAAGCAAAGGCTTATCTTCTCCTTTTGCCTGGAACATGCTTTAGGCAGCCAGACTTCTTGCAGAAGGAGTTTAGGCTGACAAAAAAAGGACTTTACTGAACAGACAGGGACAAAGGCAGGAAGACTTGGCCAACAGCAGCACACAGGTGAAACTGCAGAAAAAAAGCTGATGTTGGCAGTCTGAAGAGGAGCATTTGGAAGAGATGCTCTAGTTACAGAACAAACAACCTCAGGGATGGGCATTCAGAGTTGGTTCTGCTCCAAGATGTTGGTATCCCAGAGGGGAGAAAAAACCTTTCAAACAGGTTTGGTACCAAGTCACAGAACAAAGATTTGGGGTGGAAGCAGAGAATTAAGCTATCCAAGTCAGCCTCTTCCATTTCCAGAAGAGTAACCCCATCCTGCCCTTCCAGCCATTTAAAAAGAAGCATCTGAGGGTCATTTGTGCCCCTTCATCACCTTCCTGACCTGCTCATGGGAGCAAATCTTTTCAGTGTTAAACTTTGTTTGCCAGACTCGTGACTGACAAGGTAGCAGAAATGCATTCTGTTCTTGGCTCCCGGTTAGGGCTTTAAATAGCAGGAATAGTACGGCACATAAAAATACCTGCATTCCTCAAGGTCAGTCCTGGAGAGGCACAGCCAGTTTGATTCACCTCTTCCTACTCTCCCAGCCCCCTCCTCCACCAAGAAATACCGGCAGAACAAAGGACTGGCTGCTTGGGGCCTGCATCTGGATTTACACTGGGGTAATTCCACAGATTTCAACAGAGCCACACCAGAGTTAGGCTGGAGTTTAACACTAAGCTTATGAATCACACAGCTGAAGCTGCACTGTCTGCATTTCCTATGATCCCAAGAGAAAGACCGCTGCGAGTTGAGCTAGCAATGTGTCTGAACAGAGATCCCCACAACTAAACCCAGCTGGAAAAAGTTTAACCCTCTCTTTGGCAGTTTCAAATCAAACCTGACAGAGGCAGCTACTCTGGCTTTAAAATTAGGAAGCGATTTGCTGCTCCCTGCATCTCAGCAGGGCAGGATGCTGCTGAAACAGAACTTGCTTTTAGAGTCCTGAAGATGGGCAGGTCTCTCTTGTGCACACATGCACACACCCCTGAGCACACATGCTTGTCAAACTATGTTGAGCGTTATCTCAGCAGATAGAAAGAGAAGAAAGAGCATGAGAGAGACCCCTGCAAACCCAAGCACTGCCTGGAGGCTCCCTAGGCCGCAGGACGCCCCACCAGCGTGGGAAAGCGTGGCGGCAGAGGGCCACCCCGGCCTGGGCAGGCAGGGGACACCCCGGGCGAGGCCTTCTGCGGCTTTTGCCCTTCGAGCGGACCGGAGGGCCCCGAGCGACTCGTTTCCCGCAGCAGCGCCCTGCCCAGGGCACCTTCTTGCCACGTCGGTGCCCTGCAGCAGCAGCAGCGGCGGCGGTGGGGCACGTCGCCCACTCTGCCCCGGCGGGGAAGCCCCCTCCCGAGGCTGCAGCCGGAGCGGGCTCTGCCCTGGCAGCGGCGGGGACGTGACAGGGGCACCCCACRCCCAGGCAGCGGGCACCCTGCGCCCGCCCCACGCGGGGAGCGCGGTGCCGGCGCCCCGGCTCTACCTGATGAAGGTGGTCTTCCCCGTGGAGTACTGCCCCACGAGGAGCACCATGGGCTTGTTGTCGAAGTCGGCATCCTCCAGGGCGGGCGAGTGGAACTCGTGGAACTTGTAGTGCTCCTCCAGCGGCAGCAGCTTGGTCTTGTAGAGCTTCTTCAGGCCCTCGCTCACGGTCTGAAACACCTCGGGGTCCTTGCGCCGGCGGTCGTCGGTGCCCAGCCAGCTGAACATGGTGGCGCGGCGGCCCCCGCGGCGGGGCCAGGCGGCCTGCAGCGGGGGGCGGCTCCCGCCGCGGCCGGCTGGCTGCCGTTGAGCGAGCCGCTTCCAGTCAGGCGGCGCGGCGCGCCCCGCTCGCGGCCTCGGCCGAGAGGCGCCGCTGGACAACGCCGCCGCCTCCCTTCGCGCCGCCGGCTCCCGGCGTGGGCATGCCGCGGAGGGGCGGGCGGCGGCAGCGCCCTGCGAGCGCGGCGGGCGGCGTTTAAGGGCGGCCCGCCAGGAAATGGGCCGGCGCCGGAAGTCGGCCGCTCCTGGCAGGCGCCGCCCGTTCTCCCCGGCGGGTGAAGCCGCGCCGGGCGCCGCCATGTTGGGGAGGGGCGCGGCGGAGCGCGGCGCGGCGCTCAGACCCCATAAGGGGGCGCTGCGCCCCGCGGAGCTCCGCGCGGCATGGGCCGCCATTTTGTTCCCGTTTTCACCTCCTTTTGGAATAAATCCCGGCGCTCTTTCAATGAGCGTGTGTAGATTTGACAGGGAGTCGRGTGTTTTCTTTCGCGACGCCGTCGCGGCGGCGCTCTGCCGGCAGCGAGGGCTGGCGGGGCCGTGAGGCTGGGCCGCCTGCTGCGCCCCGGCAGTGTGTAACGGTGTTTTTTAGGGGTTTGTACTCGGTTCCTCGGTGAGGGTTGGGATTGCTGCGCTTGTCACCTCTGGAGAAGGGAAATGTCCTGGTGACTGCTCTTCTGCAAGGGTTTTCAAAGGCAGAAAGCAGTGATACATATAAGAACAGAGGCATCTACCGTGTGCAGGAGCGTACGTGTGTCCCTGGTGAGCAATCTGCTTCTGAGCTGATTTTTAACAACATTGAACACCCCCAAATGACTAGTGCGTTACTGCTCATCGCTTCTCTTACAGTTGTACTGGGCTCACAGAAATGATATGAAAGAGGAGATCTGTGCCCAGAAGAATTCACCATTTAAGCAGATGAGACAGGCAAATTAGTAGCTGTCTCCACTCTTTTATTCCTGTAGTTATCAGGGTGACTGGACACCTGAAGAATGAATGCTGCGACGCTTGGGCCGAATCCTGCTCCAGTTGCACAAGTTTTCCAGCACTGGTCCATGGCTCAAAATGTCTTCAGGGTTGTCCATCAGCTCTAACGCAACACTGCCAGGCAGTCCTAATTACAGCTGAGCTGTTGGGACAAAGCACTGGGAGTGGGGAATTTTCCTGAAACATCTCTACATAGCTTTTTTTTCACTTGAGTTTCTTCATCAAGTCCAAGAAATGTGGCAAGAAGCAGTTTTGGAAAAGGTCCCGTCGTGTCAAAGGCTTTTGCCCTTTCCCAGCCATTTGTGTACAACTCTATTTCAGGATGGGAATAATTCAGGCCTGGCTCAAACAGATGCAAATTTGCATTAAAAGCAGTTGATTTTGACAGGGGAACACCACAATGCATTTGGCCCTATGTGTCTGGAATAGGACACACAAGCAGGAACTAATCCTTACATTTGAATGATCAAATCAAGGGTAATAAGATTGTTTTCACTAAACATATTTCTCTTTCCTAGCCGTTTCTAGTCCAAGGACAGACCTAGGAATGCTAAAAAATGTGTGTGTGCTTTCAGAGTGTCTTTCTATGCATTTGACTATAGATGTATTTTCCTGGTCGTTCTCATTCTGTGGTCTGATGCATTTACACAGATGGCTCTTCTGCGCAGCCTGACCCATGAGGTGACAGTGATGACTCCAGGGACCAGTTTTCTTTTTCTGAAATAAAATAGTAAGTTGATGATATTTTCTGAAAGTCAAACTTCTCTGCTTTGCTGCCAGTAACTGAAACTAGTCTGAAAGTGGAATTAATGTTTTTAAATCTTTTTAAATAGACTGAGATTTTGGCTTGAAGAAGTTGATGAATTGTTTCCAGTGAAAATTTCTGAAGATGAAAGACCCTGTAGAAATCAACAAGGTTTGCAAGAATTCCTCATTTTGTAAGAAGAAAATCACTTTAATCTTCTAGATAGTTCTGCCATTTAAGGATTGTGTTCCTCAGCGCTATTCCGGTATTTCTACAACTATATATGGATTCTATTGCTCCTTGGTGTTTTCCTGTGATATTCTTATTCTCAGAGCTGAGTAAAGGTCAGGCCAGGAAGTCTTTGATTGTAAATCTCCCTAGAACACCTTGATGCTCTTCCTGAATGCAATGAATGGGAGAGAAGAGTGACTAAGATTTCTGCTTTGCAGGTTATGGGAACTAACTGCTGCAGGTATGGCAGAGGCACGGTTGTCCTACGTTTACAAGACAACAATAAGTATGAGCAATTAAGTTGTGCTAATCATAAATATTTACATCTGATGGCCAAATGCCCCCCCCCCCCCAATACTCACAATTTCTGAAGAGTCCCCTCTCTTTTGAGTTCTTTGTTTCTGTGGCAAATTGCAACCAATCCTCGCAATTTTTATGGGTTTTCTTTAGCTGACTTCCAAATGTTACATACCTTTCTGTCTTTTTCAGTCTGTTTCTTAGTAGTTTTTCTCCAGAAGGCTGACTTCTTCAGGGACTCTCCATACCTTGGAAATATACAACCAATCAAAAAAACCCAAAGGTCAGTAAATTAGGAAAAGAAGTTTAGAGTATAATTAGGCTTTTTTGGGGCAAAGTTTGAATTGAAAATTTAAATCTTTTTATTATTTATTCCTTTTTATTTCTTCATCAAGGACATTTTGATAGATAGTTTTCTGTTGGCCAGATTGGTCCCACAGGGCAGTCATCAGGAAAAAATGTTTTTTTTTTAATTTAAAATATTTCTGAAAGTGGCCTATTTTGAAAGCAGAAAAAGAACTAAAGCAATTAAACATTTTCCAAACAATGATTTTTCATTAAAAGTCAATGCTGGAAAAGGGCTATTTTTGTTGAAAGTTTCTGAGCAGTTCAAACGGAAAAACTATTTCTTGAATGTCCTGCCCAGAAATTAGTGTATTGCAGTGACCATAACATACATGTTTCTGATACTGATGGGAGGTAGGTCTGCTATAGTCCTCTGTTCTAGAATTCGTCTTTTTTACTCAAGCTGTGACAGATTAAACTTTCAGCTCTGTAGTTTCTCAGCCCTATCCCTGCTGTTGGTAAGGTTGTTGCAGATAGTCACTTAGCTGGGTGCTCTCCTTGACTGAGAGATTTTGCTAGAGAAGATACTACTGGAAGTGAATGAGACTGGACTCAAGTCACGCAGTATTTCTGTTCAAAATGAAACCTGAAGTTCAGAGGTGAAACACAATGTTGTATAACCGAAACTAGTTTTGTGTGAAATCAAATCGTTGTGGCATGTTTGCTTATCTCCCTGTCTTAGATTGGAGAGGTTTACTTCCTACAAGGTCATCAGAGAATGGGGACATGAGCAAATCACTGAGTTTTAAAAAGAGGTGGTGACTCACTAGGTACCATAAAAGTTTGACAGTTTCAAGAAGCTTTGGGGGAACAGTGTAGTTCAGAAAAGTTAATTTCCTGCTGGTACAACTATTGCTTGTTCATTACAAAGTAAGAAACCCAAATAGGCACCAAATGTCAAAAGTGCAGGTAGTGATAGGTTCAACAGGGAATAGCAGGGTTTGTGTGACTGGGACAGGGGGAGAGGAAGGTGCAGCAGGTCCCCAGAATTAAACCAAATATATTAATTTGATAGATAAGGGAAGGAGAGTTTCATTTGGTTCATTTAGATCAGACTTCTCAACCATCCTCTGCTGCCATGTGGCCTAGGAAGAAAATTGTCTCCAGGATAGTCTATCCCTTCCCTCACTCATTGCTTTGCCTTTACGACTCAGAAAGCTGCTGCCTTCCCATCCTGCCCCCATTGCACCTTTGTATTCCTCTGAAATATTTCCCAATATGTTTCTCTTACCATTGTTCTCAGATAACTTGGTACTCATACACTGTCCCTTTTCCTGTCGTCTCCATGCTGCTCTGTATTGCTCATGTCCATTTGTTCTTGGGGTAGAACAAGGTGCTGGTACCCAGAAGTGCCCCCAGGAATGGAGAACGTTGGGTTGGATAATGTATATACAGTGAGTGGGAAGCATCCTTGCATCCAAAGAGTTCACATCTTAAATTTGTAAAGCAAAGAAAGCATGTTGTATTGCACATATGGGACTGTACCCGTATGATCCCATGTGATGTCTGTAATGGTGCCAGAAAGAAAAATCACCAGAGACTTTAGCCATCCTTACAGTGCAGAAGCTTGGAGGTTTGTCCTATAACTCTTGGATGATTTTGACTGTCTCAGTGATAGGAAGTGTACTTCCTAAGCTTACATATATGTATTTTTAGAAATTGTAATGATTTAGTGATTGACAAAGTGGAGAGACTGTGGTCCCATATGCTCTGAATGTATGTGGGCCTTTGGGAGGGGGTTGAGGGTATTTGCTTTGTGATTTCTTTCCTTACCTGAAAGCAGAAATTTGGTTAAAATGTATTGAGACGCAGTCAAATGCACCCACCCRTTCTGCCTTGTCAATGACATATGGAGAGCTGGCATTTTTTGTGGTTTGAATAATCTAATGGCTAACAAAACAAGGAAGCTGCCTTCCACTGAATTCAGGGGTGAGTCAAATACTAGTCTGTGTGATGGGCTGACCTGTTCTTTCATGCCTTCTGTGGGACATTTTTCATTGAGCTTTCCAGAAATTTTCTACCATTGCTCAACATCTATTTTTTCCCCGCCTCCTTCTTCTATCACAGTATTTGATAGGTGAGGACTAGCTCTCAGGGTTACGTAGACAAGATATATGTTCACACATAGACACTGGCACACACACAAATACACACATAGGTAGAGGTAACATATATACTATTTATAAGCAGTGGGCATTACCACCAGTGGAACAATTATCCTGTGCTGTGAGGACACACCTGGAGAAGGTAGGACATCAAACTCTAAGTACTGTTTAGAGTGATTTGGTGCTGGCATTCAGCACCTGTTGGTGGCCACCACAGGGTTAGGATTTTCCAAAGGGTTGAAAGAAATGTAACTCTGTCACCACTTCTCGGACACATGGTACTTAGATGAAGCTGTCCTCTAGGATCAGACGGGTGTATTATTTACATGTTGCTGCTGGCTGTACTGAATGGAGCAGCTGCTGCTATACTTTTCTCTGGAAGTGATGAAGGGGAAGGCAGAAAGTTCATATCAACAAACACGAGAAGAATGGGTGTGATTTAAAGAAACTAGAACCATGTCAGCTGCTCTGCCTGTCACAGGTCCAAAGCTTCTCTGGGCCAAATGGCTGTGAACGCAGGCTGGTGTTTTAACTAACCCGGATTTCATGCACCCTTCTCCTCTAAGCTTTGCTGTTTAGGGACAGTTTGGCTGATATTTGACCACAAAGTATTCTGCAGAGATCACAAGTTTCTTCTGATTTTAGCTGGAGTTATAGGTAGTCAGGATCTCTAACAATTAGGGTGTTTATGAATAGGATGTTGTAACCTTAAATGATAAAGGACAGACCTGATAGATCTTGAGGAAATGGGAATTTCATATTTTCACTGATATCAGTGGAGCTTAGACAATTTGCACAATGAAGAATATAAATTTTAAATTCTCGGCCAAAGTCTTTAAGAGTGAGTCTTTGCCCAGAGAGGTATTGATTATGGTTCTGAAATCACACAGGCTTTTTCGCTATAGACTTTTTATTAACACCAGTGGAAGACTGTGTCAGGTTCTCTGCGCTGCCTCGACGAGCTCAGCACCAGAAAAAAGTGTTCATCACCTTTTGGGCCAATAATCTAAGCACAGGGAATTCAGGGGAAGGTCCTCCACCTTTCGGTATGTTCATTCATTTTGTGAGAAAACATGGTTCAGTGCTTCTTTTCAGGGTAATTCTATTTGCTAAAATGCCCACAGAAAGAGTGGGAGTCAGCTCTGGGTTTTTGTTTCTGAAATACACCACTAAGTTTAATCAAAGACTTAAGGCTGTACCTGCAAGTGCTGTTTTCATAATGAGCATTAAGAGACTAATAAAGGTTAACGAAGCCTCATATAGTCACATTTCCATTTTGAATAATGGGTGTTAATTTTTGTAGTTAATGCCTCGCTGTATTTCGAGACTGAGGTAAAAGATGGCCCTGTATCATTTGTTTTGCTCACCCTAAAATTTATTATTTCACCTAGACACATTTGCTATATTCCGAACAATCAGGAGTGGATTCTCAGCCCAAATACAGATTGTCTCCATTAAATCAGTGGAGCTGGGCTGCTGTGTTGGCTCCAGGTTTAGCCCTTGAATGCAATCTTCCCCAAAGTTGTCTGAGACAAATCCTCTCACAGAGAGAGAAAGGTGTTCTCAGAGAATTATTTCATGGTCCTATTCCTTTTACTAAAAGTAAAGCATTCACTGTGAATTCTTCAGATTCTTATTTTAAGACTTAGGGACCAGGCCACCTCATGGCATCTAAGACGATGAGAAAGGTCAGGGGAGATCATAGGATGCTAATTTAGTGGAAGGAGTTACATCAGATAGCAAACATGCTAGACGAATGTGCAAAGCATACAGGATCAGATCCACCCAGCCTACTCATTCACAGTTTCCATCTAAAGCTTTTAACCTCTGTGTACTACACTTGGCTGCTTTCCCTTAGAAATTACAATTGTTGGAAGAGACACACACACACACACTCTACTCCACCCAGGCCAGAGGACATGGTGGAGCATACTGAGTGCTGACCGTCTAGCTCAGTAACATGCTGAGTGGAATACAGGTGACTTCCAGGTATATTTTGGCTGGTCATATACAGCTGTTTCTGGTCCCTGCTGTTACACATGGCTCTAAAGCCAGACGGCAGGCAGAGGGTTAAAACACTAGGTGGAACATATTGTAGCTGTATAAGCGGTGATTGCTCATGACACATAAAATGCTTCATTGCATCTTATGCTCAAAGATTTCCAGGTGATATGGGAAAGAGTTTAAAACAATACACCTACAGCTGGGTTCAGGTGGGAGGTTTTCAAAACATATGAAGTAGTTGTGTCATTGACTCTCGGCACACACCGCTACAGTTCAGGGGCTGCCAGCTCAGCTTCTTGAAAATGAGGCTACATGTTCAGGTGATTCAGACATCCATTTTTGAAAGTACTGTTTTTTCATACCATCTCTGGGTTTCAAAGCCTATCTATAAGGCTTAGGTGTTTTTCAGATAAATACTGGACTGAGGTATGAACTGGTTACAATGATTTTATCTGGCACTGTGGATGCTCTGCTCATCTGAAAATCAGGTCTCAAGTATTTGCTCTTCAGAATAGCTCAAAGTATGTCAGTTGCTTGCCACTTTTGTCCTAGGGAGCATCAAAATGAGGATTTGTTCTTCAGACACTTTTTGTCTCTCTGTCCATATAGAGTGGAGTCTCCAGACCATTTCTTCCTCCTGTTTTTGCCTAAAATCCTTCTTTCTGTCTGTTGCTCATGTTGTTGTAGCCGTGAACATCAGTGGGTGTAAAGAGGCAAGGTTTTGAGGGAGAAACAGTATTTTTTATCTGGAGAAAAGTAGACCTGTTGTTGGGCACTTAAATCCTTTTTTGTGATCTGAAATTTGTCATGTCCAATAGAAATTTCATTTTTTGTTTCCAAGGTTGTCTTTTGAAGATTTTCTGTTGGTTGTTCTTGAGAATCAAGCCTGGTGAATCAGTTGTAGAGTGTTTTTTTTTAATAAATGGGAGCTCTGTGTGGGAGGATGGTGCAATCTGTGATTGGTTTGCTTTCTAATGAGGAAAGCCAGTGACCTAGGACTTTGATGGGAATAACAATCAACTGGTTTCTAACTGAGACTAGTTTCCTAGGCTGCCCAGGGCAGTGACTTTGAGTTTCACAGAGCCTCCTCTGCAGGGAAGCCTTCCAAATACTGTGTAATTACGGCATGCAAGCCATTTATTGCACTTTCTAGCTTGATTCATTTCTTCAGTCAACACTGTAGTAAGAGGGCTATGGTCACCTTATTACCACTGGTGGCCATGATGTATCTGCTGAGTTTTTTTCATTCTGATCTCCTGCTCCATGCAAAAGGAGCCCACCACTTGCAGCAAAAGGTGATGGCTGCTAATGTTTAGCATAGCTACCAATATTAGCGTATGTGTATGTGGCAGGAAAAAAGGCTTATGAAATCATTCTTAGCTGTTTTTATCAGGGGGATGAGAAACAGCTGTCTTGAATGTTCCAAGAAGAAAACTCTCTGCATGCGATTTCATGTGTGGATTTGTGGTAATCAGCAAGATGGAATGTGATCTCTTGGGGAGAGGTTGTATCATTATTCAAAATGAGGTAAAGATGTCAAAATAACCGTTGAAGGATTATGAGTAATGGCTTTGTAGCACCTAATATGTTCTACTTTTTGTTATCCTTTGGTTTGTTTTAAAACTTGTGCCCCGCCCTTTTCTTTTTCTTTTCCCTTTTTTTTTTTTTTTTGAAATGTCCGTATGTCTATATGACTGAATGTGATTGAATAAAGACTGTCATTCATGTTGCAGTGTAATCTGAAAACACCCTGGAGAGCCTAAAATAGTCCAGAGAGAGTGACAAAATAGCTGTGTGTATGGCTTCAAATCCCCAGTAAAAGTCAGTGGGGCTGCTCACTTTGACTTCACTCCACTCAGATCTACAGAGAATTTTAAGTCTTGAAAGCACAGTGATAGGTGATAGATTAGAAGCTGTTAGGTCTCCCACTTCTGTGAGTGTCATCCCCCTCTGCTGGCTAAAGCGAAAATTTAAAAAGCCAGAATTAATTTTACGTTTTACACTTGTTTTAACAATCAGGAACTCTTCTGGAGAAGACACCTCATCTCAAGAAACAAGGAGTTTCCACCAGGACTGTGCAGGGGCAAGATCCCTGCAGAATCTTCTGTGGAAATTTTATCCTGGCTTTACTGTGGACATCACCATGCCTTTGCTGCCTTGCTTAAAGAAAAAGAAGTCGCCTGTGCCTTTAGGCAGGAGTGTCTTTCAAAAACACAACCTACCTGTCCAGCAGAACTACCAGGCGTTGCTAGAGACGTGCTTGAAGAATAAGTGCCTGTTCACAGATGAGAATTTCCCTGCTCACATCAGCTCTATTGGAACGGGGGCACTACTGAAGAAACTCCCCCCAAAGCTACAGTGGAAGAGACCACATGTAAGTGATTTTCAATGAATACTCTCATGCAAGAGGATGATTAGAGCTGATAGCCAGCAAATATTTAGTGTTAGGACTGAGTGACCTGCTCTTAGACTTTAAATTTAGGTGTGCCTTAAAGCCTTCAGAGATTACACTTGTTGTATCAGCTGTTATTTGGAAGGTGGGGTACGTATCATTTCACAATTGCCTTTGAAGTGTTTGTTGCCAAAAATGAGAAGCAGCCTCATTAAGTTTATATCCAGTAATGCTTGGAGCAGGGAGGGAAAGGAGGCGAGGGAAAGAACAGGGAAGCCGGTGTCCTCAGGGCAGGCAGCCAGCATGCTTGCAGCTCCGATGATCCCACTGTGATTCCCTGCTGACAGTTCTCATGATGATGATTACTCCCCCAAAATTCAAGATTTTGACCTTTTAGAAGATTTCTGAGTTTCTAGACAGTTCTTAGCCTTTGGGCCTTGTCCTGTGGACCACACGCTGTGTGACGCTGCGGGTGTTACTTTCACAGGCAGTGGCAGGTGCCTTATCCTCTTGCTGGGCTGTTTCTTTTTTTTTGCTTAACTGTTTAGTCTTCTCTTTATTGTACTTAAAGCATTTTTTTCCCCAGCTCTCAAGGTTGAGCTTCTGCTGTGACCAGTAAGTGACCATCAATGAGTTGTTTTTAGTTCTGAGGCCTCTGTTTTCAACTTGTGCCCATATTTCCAAGGCCTTTGCTGTTATCCCACGCTTAAACAGTAGGTCACAACAAGAGACACCTGTTACCAAGCTCTGGTCACACAGCAAGTTCTCAAAACAAATTGATAATAAGTCTAACAGGCCAGGATTGGGGCCTGGCACAGTTAGCATAAGGTCTGTTAGTTTAAAGCCTCTGGCCTATTATTAGAAAAGGTAATACTGTTCTTACTGGGCTGCTGAGCAACACATTGAAAGTCAGATCTTCCTGAAAGCAGTGTATAGACATATCTGAGAATTTCAGGACCACTGACTCTTTACGTTCCTGGGTCTGTAAGGCAATTCTGCTGGGTAACAGTGGATGGCATCTTTTAGTTAAGTTATGCTCTAGCATTGGTTTAACCGATTTTTTAGAAGGGCCAAGTTCCTGCAAAACTCACAAGACCCAGCAAGAAAGTAGAGACACTTCTGCAAAACAAGCTGGAGAGCTTGGAAAGGTCAGCCTTTCTTCTCAAGGTTTTATACGTAAGTCAGCCTCACCTGTGGTTTGTGTTGAGACAGGATCTGCAGGCAGAGCTAGAGGGCAGTCCTCCAGGGCCCGAGCTGGGTTCTGCCGGGCGTGGAGGCAGAGGTAGCTGTATCAGTGTAGAGGGAGTTGGAAGGGAAGGCCAATGTAAATCCCAGCCTCAGCAGAGCCCTTCAGATCTGTCATTCTGTCCCCCCATCCCAGAAATACTGGAATGGGCTTGAAGCCTCCTCTCTCTCCCAGATCTGCTGCTCTAAAAATTCCTCCTGGAGAAGACTGCCATTTGCTCTGATGCCATACTTAGCCCAGCAAAGACTCTCTGAGGAAGGATGCTGTGCATCCTTCAGTCCCTGTGCTGCAGAGAAAATGCTCAGATTGTGCCGTTCAGCCTGGAGGCTTGTAGCTTGCTCCATCCGTGATTGATAGCCTGCAAACTGAATGCCCAAGTTCATCAGGGATAGGGTTTGGTGTCTAATTATTGTAAAGGCCTTTTGAGGGTTTGCCATTTCTCTGCTACTGCCTGAAGAGGAAGCCAACAGTGTGAAAATTAGCTTGAGCTTGTGGGTCGTAACAGTGGAACAAAAATTTGACACTTAGGTTATTAATTTGACCCCAGAGGCATTTGTGAGAGGAAAAGAATAATGCATTTTCTTTCTGAACAATTATTCATAAACCCACTCTTGTCACAGCGAGAGAAATTTCTTTAGCAGCCATCAGTTAGTTTAGAGCTCAACTGTCAGTCAAACCAGTTGGAGATGTGAGAGTACACAGCTGCTGTGGCGAATCACAGCCCTAGAGTCCCTGTGTTCATGCACCGAGCCCCGGGGCTGATGGAGGAGACCGAGAGCTGTGTGGAGATATCAGCCAGGTTAGCTGAGGGTTACAACAGTTGAGGTCTGCCACTGTAGCCTGATTTGGCTGAAAATTGTTGAAGAGCAATTACAAAGGGGCCGGACTGGCAGATCTGAAGGGTTGGTCTCCTCAGTGAGACATTTGTGGGCACCCATGGTGATGGGCCAGTGTCACTGATGCATACAGCTGGCTCTGCTGCACCAGGAGATGATGGGCAACCACACCTCATGGCCCACTTTTACTAGTGAAGCTAAGCCGATGTAGCTATAATGCCTCATACAGACAGTTTTGTCAGTTTTGTTAGGGTTTAAGTGCAACTTTTTGTGTATGCGTATGCTTGGAGAAAGGCCTTCCTAAAGTGCCTAAGCTGCACTGACAGTCATTCTTAAACAAACACCCACATGGGGTGCTAAATGGAATACATGTAGTACCTTAATAGACACTCTTATCTCATACCCCCATAATCTCCCTATGCAGTTCAGACCCCTATGCTCAGCCTAGAGACTCCCAAGAAGCAACCAGACTGGGAGCTGACGTCTGTTGATGCTACATGTGTGCACCACTGGCTTATTTCAGAGACCAAATTCAGTGTGGACCAAACACAAATGCATGCCCAGGCATGGGTCAAGTTAATCAGAGCATGTGTTAACAATGGAGTTATACCTTAACCAGAATAGTGCTTGCTGGGATAAAGCTACCCTGTCTAAGTATTGTGAACAGGCTTTGAACAGGCAGAGTGTTTTGGGCCATATAGCCATGAGGTTTTTACATCCTGGTCTGGGAACCCACTGGATCTCTCATTTCATGAAATCACAGCTCTGCAGTCAGAGAACTCCTGACTTCAAGCTCAAACAGCTCCCTTGTGAGTGACTTGACTCTCTCCCTCTTTTCTTTTTGGTCTTGTGCTTCCCAGGATTTACACAGGACTCCAGTATTTTATGCTGCAAACAGAAAGCAACTTGATCTCTGCCAAGGATTAGTGGGTAAGGAAGCTCTGTTGTGTAAATATAAATGTATTTATATACAAGAGAACATTTGAGCAGAATTTTGACTGTATAAAATTTAGTATACAAATAGAGGATGCACATATCCTAATTATTTCAGTTGGCATGATGTGAATGAATCAATTTATTAAGATGGGACAGACTCAGTAAAAAGCCTGACAAGCTTCAAGGTGGGATTTGATGGGCAAGAGGTGTCTCCACAAGCTGAAAGTGGCACTTTGTTGCTTCTGTGCATGCTAGTGCTGGAATAAGAAGTGCCTGTGTGCACCTCTTGGTCTGTGATAGTGCTGCTTGACAACTGAACAGAGACCACAGAAGCAGGAAAATCTGAGACTCATGCTATCTATGTACCCAAGACTTAGATAGTGTGGGTACATTCTCTTCCCAGCTTTGCAGTTGAGAAAATCAATTTTGTGCCTCTGTTACCCAAGGTAAATTGGTATCTGCCAAACAGGTAGGATCAGGACTAAATTAATTAATCCCTCAGACACAAAGTCTGATAAGTACAGTCTTGCCTGTGAGATCCATTGAAAATGATTTTTCTCTTGTGAAAAGTTAATTTTTCAAAGAAAAAGAAAAAGTTTTTTTT
Source organism: Apteryx rowi (assembly GCF_003343035.1). Lineage (NCBI taxonomy): Eukaryota > Metazoa > Chordata > Aves > Apterygiformes > Apterygidae > Apteryx > Apteryx rowi. The sequence goes on from NW_020447963.1 coordinate 1,583,925, forward strand.
TAATAGCGTGTTCTCTAGAGAACAGAAAAAAAACCTGTAATGTCAATAAAAAATAGAATGTTTTCGTTGAGAGCTATTTCTTGTTAGATTTTATATTTAACCACACACTATCCAAAAGAAAAGATCACGAGAGAACAATTATAAAACAAACAGGGTCTGATTTAATAAAGCACACATCTGGATCATCTCATTTTATGTGTCTGCATAATTTTAAAGAAATCAACACAATAGCTCTTCTGCTGGGATCTTAATGATATTTCTTAACTTGGCTGACAACTCTGACTTTGCAATTAACTGTGTTTGTCCATTTGTTTTGGCGCAGAGAACTGCTGGTTCCTTGCTGCCTTGGAAGCGCTGACGTTCCACCAGGACATCTTGGCTGCAGTTGTGCCACAAAACCAGAGCTTTGACAGGAAATACGCTGGCATTTTTCACTTCCGGGTACATCTCCTCCCCAGCAATGTAGGAGGTCCTCAGAAATCCCATGTCATGTTTGGTGGTGCCAAATGTCACACCCTTAGATAATTTGTATGTGGTTTGCATTGGCCAGGGGGAAGTGGCCAGGAGGTACCCTGGTCTGGAGGGTAGCCCATCACCCCTCCTGTGAAGCAATGCAGGCAGGGAGTCAACTATGAGCCACTCTGAGGATATGCCTCAGCTTGGCCCATCTCTCCAGCTGTACCCCATGCTGATTTTAATCCAGTCAAAGTCTCCCCCACTCCCCAGAGTTGTAGTGAAACACTTTAGTCCATGGATCCTGCCCCTCTCCTTCCTTCTACACCCAACTATCTGGTTCCTGTTAAGCTCCTCAGGCTTCCTCTAGCTGCTGTGGCTGCTGCTCCATTGTGTTTCCCTGCTGCTCCGTCCTTTCCCTCAAGTTGTCACAGATCCTCAGCCCCACTTCTTATGTGGTGGCAGCAGTCAGCAGTCCATGAACACATTTGACCCAATCTTCTACTCCCCTTTGCCTAGCTTTTACTGCAGCTCTGCCACCCTGCAATTAGGAACTACTTCTCCAAAAGCCCAACTGGCCAGATTTCCCTTAATATCCCTTTTATACCTGATGCACAGTTTGTTTTCTCCTCTGCCTGGGTAGGACTGAAGGGTTGTTTGGGTGGGTGAGTCAGCAAATCCCACTGACCCAATGCAGTCCTCCCCACAAGGTAGTCCAGTTTGTACCTGCAGCTCAGTTCAGCCTTTTCTGTTATTTCAAGGGGAGGTTCCTTCCAAGGAAACAGCAGCTCTTTCTTTTCCCCTGACAGTTCTGGCACTTCGGTGAATGGGTTGATGTGGTGGTGGATGATCGCCTGCCAGTGAATGAAGCAGGGGAGCTGGTCTTTGTTTCCTCAGTCTATAAGAATGTATTCTGGGGAGCCCTTTTGGAGAAGGCATATGCCAAGTAAGTGACTCATTACAAGTTATGCAAATAGTCTCTCTAAAATACGTTGTTTGGTGCCTACATAGTTTGTTCTCATTTATAAATGTATCTCCTAGGCTTTGCCTCATTTGGAGTGTAGTAAATGGTTTTCATCTTTCTGTTATTAAATAGTAAAAGCTGCCACTGTGGTAGTTGTTATCAATTCAAGCCCTTGTACAAAATCCAAGGGTTCAGAAGTAGGCATAAAAACAGACCTGTCCTGGGCAGTTGTCCTCTGAGTGTTAGCATTGTTTGGGGTGGGTTGGCCAAGGTGATGTCTTCCTTGCAAATACTGCAGAGGAACAGGAGGCCACAAATAAAGATTTTCAAGGGTGACTTGTCATTTCTGATGCCTCCTTTACTGTATTATTAGTTCGAGAAACCCTCAAGGGGTTCTCACCTGGGGACTTTTCAGAGAAATTGTCCTTTGGTTGTGGTAGAGATTCCTGCTCTGGGGTCCCCCAAAGCTGAAGCACTCAATAGGCCGCATGGCACACTGAGAATACCGGCTTCTCTCTCTAGGGCTTTTTGTCTGGAGTGGTTATTGTTATTAATCCTAGTTAACATTGAGAGAGGAAGTTATTTTTCATTTGTCAGTAGCGTTAGGACAAAAAGAGAGGAGAAAGTTGCTCGGCTATGGTGAAGAAAATCAGGCTGGAGATTGAGCTCTCGAGGCACAGTAAATACAGCACAGTCTCTGGTGAAATATTCAGGCAACATTCACTAAGGCAGAGTTATCAGAGAAGTTGTGATGGGCATGTTCTCACTACTGCTCAGGGAAGAGATCTGGGATGAAAATGAGTGAAGTAAGGATTCCCTTTCAGACTATGGCCAACCTTGGAGTCAATTTGCTAGATTCCTCTCTTCTTAAATGGCAGATGCCCTAAAATGGAACATTGGTTACAGCTTTCCTTTTGCTTTTGCAGACTTTTATTATTGGCTTTCCTTGGCATGCTGGTCTCAAGCTATCATCTGCCACTATATCCCAGATAATATATTGATATCTCTTTTGTTAGGCTCTATGGCTCCTATGAGGATCTGCAGGTTGGGCAAGTTTCAGAAGCCTTGGTGGATTTCACAGGTGGTGTTAATATAACGATCAAGCTGGCAGCAGCTCCTCCTGATCTGTGGAATATCATGACAAGAGCAACCTACAGCAGATCTCTCATGGGCTGTCAGACACATTTAGGGGTGAGACTTGTTGTGACATCAAATGGCCTCACAGCTAAAAGCCTTTCAAGACCTGTTTCCCTCTGCTGAGCTAGTCATTGTGACTCCTCTAAAGGATCAAAGCTGCTACTTGTGAGTTTCCATATAAATTACACTCTTGCTAAGGTTTGCACATGGATTCTCTGCTGCCCTCAGCTTCTTCTTATGTTTAGGAGGTGACTTATCTATCAAAGAACTTGTATTAAATAAGGACCTGCTGCATTTTCACATTTTTGTTAAATAAATGTTCCATTTTTACAGATGGAGCACTGAGGCAGAGAGTCATGGAGTAAGCTTATAGCTAAGATGGGAGAGGTCAGCACATGATTTCAAACCTTGGCTTCCAAGCCTTAAGCTAACCTTTCAGCTGTTGGGAAACCCTACTGCTCTACATATCTAAACCTAACTTCTTGGACTTTGAAAAAATGAGCTGATCTCTAGCCAAAGATCACCAGTTTACAAAGGGACCCTCCCATTCAAACTTCCAGTTCCAACCATGCAGCAAAATATGGCTGTTAGGTGCTCAGACCTATCTTTTTTTCAGTTCAAAACAGTCTTCATTTGTTTGAGGGTCATTGCTTATGCAGATGCAGGTCTCTGCTGTTGGTATGAGTCTGCTGTGTAATTAGAGGTAGAATAGAAGGTTTATTTTCCTGCTGTTTCTCTTCCTTGTATGCAGACAACAAAAGTCATGAAGAATGGGCTTGTTGCTGGCCATGCCTACACAGTGATTGGTATTAGAAAGGTAAGAACAGCCCTAATATTCTGTGTCCAGACTTGTCTGGATGTCAGCAGTTTTTGTTGCAGTCATGGGTTCAGCCCTTAACCAGGACAACTGTGGTATATTCTCCTTCAATGCCATTCCAGATCCACTCCTCCCCCTATTCTAAGTCCAAAAGGGACTGAGTGCTTTGTAAAGATTCCCTTTAAGCATGTCCATTTCAGCATCATGAGCTTGACGTAAAGGATAATTAATGGTCAGAGCTCAGCATATCTCTAAGGATGGGAATGATTCACAGGACTCTACTGACAGCATCACCTACAAATGAATATTAGCTGGTAAGGAGGAAGGAACTGGCCTTTAGAGATGCTGGGAGGCTGAGATGAAACCTGCTTGGAGTAAAAAGTCTTCTCATGAAATCAGAGGAGGGGTGACAGCGGTAAAGACAATTGAATGCAAAGACCAAAACATGAAAAACTGCATTTGGAAATGTGAGTCAAGGTTAAAACAAGGGAGCCAGACTAGGCTTCTGTGCAGAGAATATCAGGTAGACCCTTCTGGTCTGCAGACAAATCGTTGGGGAACCTCTAGAGATATCTAGTCTAGAGGTATGGGACAGTAAAATAATAGTTCTCAAAGAGTCCAGCTCCAGCCTTTGGCTCCTGGATTGTTGGCTGACCATCTTGTCCAGCTCCAGAAGGACGCTGACAAGGATGGCAAGGGATTTTGTGAGGCTTTGGACATGTGGTATAGATGTGAGGGAAAGCACATTCAGTACCTCAGCAAGAGGTACTAGGGAGGCTGGGAGAGGTGCTGTGAGCTGGCTGGCATATGCCTGTGTGTTCCTCATGCAGCAGGAGGATATTAGATATAGACTTTATCAGCTACATGTCTGTCAGTCTGGCTAGCACCTCTGACAGGGTAAAGGCCAGGCAGGAGTAGGGGATAGACTGAGCATGTGGAGCCGATGTGAAGTCAGCTGTTCTGCTATTTGCTGTCAGTATAGCTCTTAGTCAGCCTGCCTTTTCTTTGATTGTGGCATCCCAGTTCGCGAGGCACTYGTCTACGTGGTCACCCCACTGCCTGCCTTGTGCTGTGCTGTTRCACTGGGGTAGAACTTATCTTTCATGGTAGTACAGTCCTGCCTTCACATAACCACAGAGTGAACAGGTGTTGGAAAGGAGGAAGAACATGCTGTCAAGTCTTCAAATTAGGAATCTGTGAGATCTCTGGCTCCACTTATAAAAAGTAAGTTAAAGCCTTTTAATCTTTTGGTACCTGCATTCAGAGTTGCATGTTCATAGCTTTTATACTTGCTGGCATCTGTGAGAGCAAAGCCATTGCTGTATTAATATCAGACATAATACCGTGATGTAAACCAGGTGAGAACTGGTGAGACCTCAGTGAACACTGTATTACTGTATTCTGCAGGTTACCTGTCACTATGGACCAGAAAACTTAGTGAAACTGAGAAATCCATGGGGCAAAATTGAATGGAAAGGAGACTGGAGTGACAGGTGAGTTTAAAATATGATGCTGAGCAGGAGGGAAAGTTTCTTGGAGGAAATATGCTGCCATCTTCAGGCATGGATTAGTGCTGAGAGCAGCTTTAAGATAAGTAACAGTTGCTTGAACAGACCCTCAGGTTTCAAAGCAGTGACTCAATGGAGTTATATTTCTCCAGCAGTGAGTGCTCATGCAGTTGGGCTCACTTCATATGTGCTGCTTCAATGCACTGAGTTCTGCTTTTTCATTCTTTGAGTGTCAGAGGAAACATAATACGAACATCAGGTGCTGGCCATATTGCTGTGGTCTGGATGGCATTTGAGGCCACAGGGATAGGTTAGCTATTCAGGAGGCTTTAAACAAATATTTCAGGGCACATGGTCCTTTGTCACAGGAGGGGCCATGCAGTGACCTCCGCATGTGTTGTAATTGTGGCTGTGAAGAAGATCACCATCCTAGCTGTTTGGGGGAATAGGATTGAGTATGAGATCAGAGGAAGCAACTAATGAGGGAAATGGGCCCTCTATTTGCGTTTGCTGGGTGTTTTGGTTGGGACCTGTGAAAGACAGTGGGTAGCATTCCAGACCATAGGCTATTGTAGCCCTGTTCCTCTCTGAAGCAAAGCATGTTCCTTCCTCCCAAGCTTCACTTAATTCCCTGCACAGACTCTGCGTGCTGAGGCTGGGGGTGGGAACGGGGAGGAAGGAAGAGCCCAGGGAGGTGTTGGGGATGTGAGTGACTTTCACCTTGTCTGCGGAGTGGTAACTTTGCTCTGGTGCGTGTCTGTCRCTTGGTGACAATATACCAGCTGTTCCTGTTGAGGAGCATAATGAGGAACATACTGTAGCCCTGCCTTTTAAATGACTCCCAGCTGCCTCTTGTGCTGTCCTAGTCATTCATTCATTATGCCAAACAGTCTTCCTATTATGTCTCCTTTGATAGAAAATTAACCAACAAAGCAGATCTAGAATTTTATATTTTAAGCACTTGGAAGCTGCATGTGTCAGTGAATGGATTGGCTGATGGAAATGAAGCATTTCTGGCCTCTGCTGGAGAAGCTGGAGCCGTTTACTTACATCCTGTGGGACCTGGAGTGCTTGTGGAGAGTCTCTTAGGGCTGAAAGCACAGGGGGCCTCTGTTTAGTGAGGGGTAAACATGGAGATATGTGGGGACAGGGTTTTGGCCTGCTTCTGTTGAGGAATGCTGTGTCCTTTACTTTGAATTTGAAGATGGATTTGGTTAGTTACCCCATGTTTTTGCCCTCAGCTCTTATAAATGGGAGTTGCTGAGCCCAAAGGAGAAGATTTTGCTGAGGAAAAAGAAGGAGGATGGAGAATTCTGGTAATGGCATAGTCTTGTCTCTCCTTTCTCTGGTAGCTCTGGGGCTGTGCTTGGAGCTGAAGTAGTGCCTTGCTTTCTCCTATTTGCCAGTTAGGTCAAGGCATGTGTGACCTGTTTTATAACAGCCCACGCTTGCTGGCTTGTTGTCCTTCTCTGTTTGATGATGTGAGAAGCAGTGGGTGTGCTGACATGGAAGAGATGCACTGGTCTTAAATGACAGGAGGGAGGGAGAACCAGGACACTGCCCAGGTCTCCCAGCGCTGTCTGAGACCTGGGCAGCTTTCAAGGGCTTTTGTCCTGCCTTCTATTTTCAAGATAGCTTCGGGAAGCTCTTACTTGTGTTAATTTTTCTCATTGCTTCTCTACCGCTTGTGCCACGAGGTGGCAATGTTGCTGCCTGTGTCATTTCACTGTTGTCCCTTTGGTGGCGATATTTTAATCTCAGTGCTGCTGTCCTTTGCTGAAACTTCAGTTGTGCATTTGCTACTGCTAGATACTGCTGTTGGAGCAGACATTTGCTTCTTTCCCGCCTGATGAAATATGAGTATTACCATATGTAACACAGAATGCTGCAACTTCAAAGCTCCCTACTCCCTTTCCTTTTCATAAGCCATATGGACTAAACTAGACTGCTGACAAGGTGTCTCTTGGCACTCTTTTTCCCAGGATGTCTCTGCAAGATTTTAAGATTCATTTTGTAGATCTCATGATCTGTAAATTAACTCCAGACTTGATGAGCAAGGAAGATGGGAAGAAGTGGATGTACTCACTGAAGAGTGGGAGATGGGTTAAAGGAAGCACAGCAGGAGGAAGTCAGGGATTCTGCAGGGGTGAGTGGTGCTTAGGACTCTTTTGGGGGCCTCTGAGATGACACTTCTCTGCTGACTCAGTTACCAGCATGTTATACCTCTTAACACAAAATTGACAATGGAACGTGCTCCTCCTCCTTGATCCTCCACACAAACATCAGGAATAAGCAGCTAACGAACTCTGACTAGCATCTGTTGCCACAGAGGCTGCATTACTTGCAAACATAGGACAGCGGGCTGGTTATGGCATGGAACAAGCTGCAGGAGTCCTAGGATCAATTGTCAACACTGAACTACTTTGGGACTTCAGACTTGCCCCTTAAAACTTACTACATCCTCAGCACCTCCACAAGTATTTTAAGTGAAGTGAACAAAAAATGCAGGGGCTCAGCCCCTCTGGAAACAGAGTGGGTGGGGCCTGAAGTCAGCTAACCCAGACACAAGAGGTGACAGAGGAATAATAATACCTTTATAAGTGAAATAAACTCTTGGCTACAGGTCAGCAGAAATGTAGTTCCTTGTCCCTGGGCTTTGCCTCTATCTTACACAGGGGATTCACTGATAAACTTGTAAACTGTACCCTAAGATCAAACCCCTGTGGGGTCCGAAGGTCCAGATGCCCTCTGACCCATTCAGTCTGAGGCCAGGCATTATGTAGGGAGATGGCAAGCAGTTTTGTGATGGAAAACAAGGTCAAACAAGGCATTTTTTTTTCTTTTGCTTCTTAGACACATTTTGGATGAACCCCCAATACTGGCTTGAAGTTTTGCCAGCTGAAGACAGTAAAAAAAGCCTGGGCTCCTGCAATGTGCTTGTATCCCTGATCCAGAAACACAGCAGCAAACACCGGAACCGAGCTCATCACCTTTTCATTGGCTTTTCCCTCTACAAGGTGCAAAGGAATGTTTTGTCATTCTTCTTGGGTTTCTTTGGATAGCTTAGGAAACTTCCCATCCCTTGCATATGGGAGAGCGTTACAGACCTTGTAGTGCACAGGGTGATCTGTGCTCTTTATTCCTTGCCTATGACCAGTCTCCTTGCACAGGAGGGCTGGACTCCCTTAGGCTCTGTGCCCAGCTTTTTGCCTCTCCAGCAAGCTGGGTGTCAGACTGCAGAGCAGTGGAGAAATGCCTTTTGCTTCAGAGCTTGATGGGATTTATTTTGCCCTCTCTAAGAGTGTGTGCCAGGGCTTGGAGAGGGTGCCTGTAGTCTCCTTACCTTGGGGCAGGAAGATTGCTGCCCTCAGGCTATTTCCAACCATGGCAAAGCCATACTTGAGAGGCATTCCTGGTATGATGCAGCTGCAGCCCCTGTGTGGGTGTTACAGGTTTCCTATGTATTCCCGGGGAAGCAGGTGTCACTAGGAGGAGCTAAAACTTCCCCCCAACAAATTCCCTGCTTATTTGAGTGCCTTGTAGAGCCGCTCTCCTCCCTTTGAACAGGGCCACAGCTCTTGTTGCTGCTGTGAGGTGGCACAGTTACTGAGAGATGGGTGTGGGGAAAGGTCTTCTAATGAAGGAGCTAAGGTTTCAGGAGGTGAAGATCCCGCGGGACCTACATAGCTGCTCCCCAGTGCAACGGTATGGCTGTGTTGTATGTGACCCAGAGGGCTCCCTGGCTGAGAGATGCTCTATTTCTTTTTTTTCCTGCAGGTGAGCCTACAGGTGAGTCCCTTGTCACTGATGTTGGCTCTTTGCTGGGGGACCTGGTCTGATGCAGCTGTTATGGTGGTGTCGATGGGTTGGTTTTGCCTTTGTTCTTTGGCCAGCAACTAATAACAGTGTATTCAAGTTCAATAAGGCATCACAGTAAGTCACTGTTAATGTAGAGATATCAACTGACTCTTCAGAAGAACATCCATATCAAGAGGGCCCAAATGTCTTGAATGGGGGCGTTATTTGTTCAGCTTCTGCACTGGGCCCTCCTAGGCATTAGAAGTGGCATCAGTGTGTTGTCCTTCCTGCTATTGCTCAGGTTCATTCCTGGCCAGGGATGCTCTGGAGCAGATACTGCAGGTGTTTTTTTCTGCTTCCTGAGCCCAGCATTTTCTTTAGCCAGGAACCTTTGGGACCTGAGAAAGGGCTCTGGAAGTTAAACCCCCACATACATCCCAATTTTTGCCCCAACTTCAGAGGGCTATGTAAAACAGGGTAAGATTTAGTTCCTTTTATCCTGAAAGGGCATATCTTCCCCTCCATTACCACTCAGAATACCTCTAAAATCAGAGTCCCCATGAATTTGGGTTGGCAAAGAACTAGTTTGGGTGTATGGTAAGGACAGCGTGTTCCTTGTTACTGTGCTTCCAGCATGGTAACCATGTGGGAAGATGGCAGAGTGTGGCCCTAGCACACTGCTGTGCAGCACCACTGATAATGGAGTGGGAGGGAGATTGGTGGCAGCCCAGAGTTCAATTTCAGGTTTGTATCAGTTGCCAAGATCAAGACTGAGAGATGGTGAACCAAGAGCCTCTAAAGAATTGGAATTACAGCAACATGGTATTGACTGAAGTATAAAAACTTTGAATTTAACATACAGGGCATGGAGAAGAGCAACCCTGTATCCCTCAGAAGAAAGGYTGCTCTATTAGTGTGAAAAATACTGACAAAGGAAGAGGAATAGCATCTCTGCCGCTAGGCTGGGGAATGAAATGGCTAAATGTCTTGGGGAACAGCCAAGATCAGGAGGTGACAGTGGTCTTAGCTGGTGGGTTTATTTATTTGGCTTGTGTACTGGGCACTCAGTGGCATTAATCAGTTTAGTGTTGCCTGGATCAACACTTGATCCATCTTCCCATTGCAAAAAGGTGCCTGCAGACTGAAATGTCTGAGAGTCGAAAATGCTAGGCAGATCAGGGACACATGCATGGAGTCAGGAGTAGGGATTAGGTTGCTTCTGCAGTATGTTCAGATCACAGGTACTCCAAAAAGTCATCTACTCCCAGATCCCTAGTGCAAAGGACAAGTTGGAGACAAAGTGCTCAATACTTATGGGATAAGGGGAGTGGTCTGACTAGGGAAGAGCAGTTTTTAGAGCAACTCCTACCTGCAACCACTTCTGCAAATGTGGAAATGACTTTTGCAGTAGCTTAGGATGTCAGAAGCTACTTTTCCTCCCAGTCCACACTGCTGTTCCTTGCAGTCTATTAAGTTGTAGATAAGGTTGCAGGAAGCTCATTCTTTTCAATTTTAGAATTGAGCAGGGATGGTATGCGGTGAGTACGAGCATGTCCTGGCAGGAGACAGAGCCCTTTGGTCCCTGTTATCTACCTGTGCTTGTGCTGCAGGGAAGTCCAAGACATAAAGGCAGGCTGTCTCTGTCTTGCCTGCGATTTCTGTGTGCCTTTTGTCCATTTGTTCAGCTAGCGTGGAAGACATTTCTTTTGTGTTTCTTCCCAGGAAAGCAATAAAAAGCTGCCCCCGGCATTTTTCACTTGTCACCAGCCTGTGAACAAACACCAGCTCTTTGTGGATGAGCGGGAAGTGACTCGGGACTTCCACCTGGAGCCTGGTGTCTATGTGATTGTTCCATCCACCCTGGAGCCTCAGCAGGAGTCCGAATTCATCCTACGAGTCTTCTCCCGGAAGCATGTCCTTCGGTGAGATGCTGCTGCCCCTCTGCTGACAGCTAATTCTCTGGGATGGTGGGGCGGCAGGTCTTTCTAGGGCAGTGTAAGAACTTTATTATGCAAAAGCCAGAGCACTTTGTCTTCTGCAGGGGTTGGCTGTGGGTCTTGATTAGCTTAGGATGCTCAGTGACTGAGGCGCTGCTTTTGGCCATATCCTTTCAAGGAGAGTTGAGCTAGGCCTATGCAAGGTATTCCTGCAACACCCTCATGTTTGAGACTGGAGAGGGAAAACACTTTTAAATGCACCATCAATTTGCTATGAGACCTTGCTGGCAGCGGTGGTGTGGTTGCTTGTGCAGAAAAGGTGTCTTGGAGATTTCAAATTCTAGCAGCCCTTGGGAGCCTTATAGGCATGGTCACTTTCCCTAATGCAGCTGTAACACTGGGGAAAAATCATATGGTGCGAGAGCAGGGTGGGGCCCTTACCTGGGGATAGGGGGTGCCACCTGTAGTGAGACAAACATGCAGCTCCGGGGTATCTCCTTAACATGCCCCCTCTTTTGCATTTCCAGGGAGATGGGTGAGAACCCCAGTTTCACACTCTCCAAGGTGAGTTGGTTTGGGGGCAGTGGGAGGTCTGGGGTTCTGTCTTCAGCCCTGAACTTCAGGATTTTCCTGTTGCTCTGTCCTGCGGAGAGGCTGAGTGAGAATATGAGTGCTCGTGTTGTGGCACTTCCAAAGGGGCAACTGGATTTACAGGCACAATCTCTTTGACCATGTCGACAAATGCAATCCAATGCTGACGGGGTGGGGGGCAATTATTTGACACCTTTGTTTGTTAGCTGCCTTTTATGCAAACTTCTTTCTTTTGGTGGAATCATCGTACTCTGCAGTTTTTTCCTATCCATGGCCTTTAGGAGACTCCTTGTCCACTCCTGGTGCTCCTCCCCACTCCTTTTATGCCCTGAAAGTTTTGAAGATGTTATGAGACCTGAGCAGTACTGTTCTCATGAAATGGTCCATAGGTTGTTTTCAGAATAACTGAGCTCACTGGCCATGTGGTTGTACACATCTGCAACTAGTGCAAAGGGGTGGGGAGTTACAGCACAGTCCATTCCACTGGCATAAACAAGGCCCTTCCTTCTCTTCATGTCTTCTACTCTCCCAGATAAAGCAGAATAGAGACCCTTCCTTTCCTTCTTGGCGTGGAGTGAGCTMTATCCTTTTTTCCTTCTCAGGCTGCTGTGGAGGGAAGATGTTTCTTTCTGCTGTGGGTGATCTGAATGTTTCTTTCCAATCAGTAGCGTGTGGGAACTATCCAAGCAATGAGCTGCATTAGTGACAATAGCACTGATTGCAGCGGTGGGTAGAAGGTGGCAGGATGGGGGAAGGAAGTACAGTTCCGAAAAAGTGTCTTCTGTGATTATGTCTTGGATCACACTTCTCTTCATTGAATTAATGATTTTTCTTATATCCTAAAGGAAATTGTTGATAGGTATGAAGGCAAGATTTGGGAAGATTTCTTCACAAAGCATTTTAAACAGGTAAGTGCATGCATGAGCTGCAAAGGGTAAGTCCTCTAGGCTATTATGTAACTCTACCAAAGTAAAAGCACATGGATGTACAAAGGAGTCTGGAGGTGAAAGTGTGGGGAAGAGAGAGGGGTCATGGGAGGTTGAGATAAGTGTACAGTACTGATTCCATTCAGCAGGTTTGACTACAAAGCACCAAGAAAGCTTAGGGATAGGTTAGCACTGATGAAAGGAGAACCTCTCTACACAGCAGGGAGTGAACTCCTGGAACTTGCTGCTGCAGGTCATTGTTGATGTGACAGAATCAGCAGGCTCAAAAAGGGTTATTCAAACTGATGGACAGCAAGTCCAGACAGATACTAAAGGACCAGACAGAGAGGTACTTTCTAACATCCCTAATCCCAGGCTCACATGCTTTCCCTAAATATTAATTTCTACCCCCAGTGTTGGGGACAGACTGCTGGGCTACAGGGACACATCCTACCATGAAGGATATTCTTACGTTCACTGGGGAAAGTCACTTTATTAGAGGAGAACACCCTTTGAAATATTGGCACTTGTCTCGCATTCCTTTATCGCAGGTTGATGGCTGCTAGCTTGCTTTGTGAGGCAAAGTAGGTATAAGGTGTCCCATCACCTCCTTTGTTCAATAATTTTGCTAGTGCAAGATAAATCCTCTGGGTGAAAGATTCTTGTCAATGATCTCTCTGGCCCTGATCTGAGAAGGAGCTGACCTTTGGTATCCCATTAGCTGCTCTGAGAGATGCAGATGTTTCAGTTTTTGGAAAAAATTGCATTTATTTAGCAAAATACCCTGTATTTGGCAAACAGAAAATTTCACAAAAACATGTTTGCACTTTTGATAGCAACAGCTTCTATCAAAATATTGCTAAAAACAGGCAGATGTGCTTTTTTGCCACTTTAAGATTTTGATTTTGAAAATGATATGGCTTTCAGATGTGGTAGAGGTTGTCACATGCTGCAAGGTACTGGTCCTTTGCTGTCAGGTGGCACAATTGTGCACAGACACGGATGGAAGTACTGTCATTTCTCAATGTATTACCCTGACATATCTCAATGATCTGAAAATAGGCTTTGATTTTTTTGAAAAGTGATACTTAAATAAATCCACCAAACATACTCAAGTTTCCAGTTCTTAGAAACTGTGACGTTTGTTTAACAAGGGGGGARACCTTTGCTTTGAAAAATTTGGAAAGGAAGTATTCCAAAGTTTCCACTTCTTCATTTGCTTGTAAATGATAAAAGGGAAATACTTGAAGCATCTCTCTTGACAGTGTGCTTGATGGGACAGATGGCCCCAGGACTTAAAGGTTAATGGTCTGGATCCTCACTCAGTGTAAATCTGCACTACTGCATTGATTTCTGCGAGCCCTGAGAACCTACACCAGAGAAGACTGTAGCTTCTGCAGGCTGAGAGTCTTGTCATATTCAAAGGGACTCTTTCTTTTGACTTCCACAGTGGCTGGAGTGGGGCAGAAAAGCAGAGAATGAAGACAGGGCATGCTGGGAAAACAAAAGAGAAAACTGATTTAATACTATATATATATAATACACACACACACACACACACACACACACACTCTATATACACTTTATATATATACTATATAATACTATATATATATAGTATTAAATCAATTTTCTCTCTCCATATGTGTGTGTGTGTATATATGTGTGTGTGTGTGTGTGTGCGCGTGTGTAAAAAAAAAAAATTCTCTTCACAGAATCCTGAAATAAATGCTGTTCAGCTCCAGAGGATCCTGAATAATGTATCTTGGAGAAGTAAGTACTAAGAAATAATGTTTCTGTAAAATAAACCCTCTTAGAGAAAAGCCTCTGCTCTTGCACCTGTTTCTTGAATTCTGGGAAAAGAGAAACTGGTTTCAGTTTGACTGGACTGGCTGTTCTGATGCCTTGTTAGATTTCTAAAGAGAAAGGTTTTGCTCAGGCTGTGAATCAAGATGGTAGAAGTTTTGCAAGTGAAGCTGGTGTAATTTGAATTTCAACTACTGAAAGAATGTGGGGAAAGAGCAGCAGTAGATATTGCTGTGTAGATGCAGACCCTGAATCTGACCTCAAACCTGGCTTGACCTCAGCCTCGATTCTGAAACTGTATCTCATTTCACCCTGTGCTGCTGCAACAGTCTTGGCAGTCCCGCTGCTAGAAAGTGTAAAAAGCTAGCCTGGTCTGCAGGAGATAGGCAGTACAAGGGGTCTTGTCTTTATCTTGATATGCCTGATTCATGCTCACTATTCTTTCTGACTCTTCCCTGCTACGCACTGCATAGAGGCGTTCCTTGCTCTCTTCGTGTTTGGGAGATAAGGTGGCAGTGCAGGGAGCCTGCAGCGCCTGTGTAACTCATGCTTGTGAGAGCCAGGTGAGCCCTGGGGATGTTTCTTATGTGAGGACTGTGACATCCACTTCCATGCCCGTGGCAGCCCAGAGCACTCCGCAAGCCCGTAATTTGGTCCCTGGTCACTAGTAACTCTTCCTGAACAGCAGCGAGATATTGCAGTAGCTGTTTCCCCTGAACAGCAACAGTGAAGTTATGGAACTGAAGATGAGTACGGTTTTCTTTCCCAGTTTCTTCACTGGTAACAAGCTATGTGCGACACACAAATGCACTGTCCAGCAGTTATAGACAGCAAAGAAGGTGAATAAACATTTGATGTGATCCCTTTTCCACTTCAGCTGAAAATGTCTGATGTTGCTCCCTTTTCTGCAAAGGTGGACTATAGCTGTTCTGTCTTTCCAAAGTGACCCACCAGGCGTTGTGTTATCTGTGAGAAGACCGAGTTAAGTGATCAATTTTAAGGCATTCCTTTAAAAACTTTACTTGATTCATATTTAATAAACAGGGCTATTGCAAGATTAAAACGTCTTCACTTTCTGCAGAGAGGGGATTGGTGAGTTATGGTTTTGTCCTCTGCTCTGAGGAAGTCTGCAGACCATCTGTAATCATGATTTGTGGTGAGATTAGAGTCTATTTCTGTTACTCCTCATGTGTTTTCAGTGATGCCTGCCTGTACACTTTTAATTATTTTAACAGGGCTGGCAGTGTCTGTGAGACAGAGAGACGGAGACTCTAAGCACAAGGGTTTCAATTAATCTGCAGTGCTGTTCCCCAAAGCTCTTCAGGTCAAGTGACTTTGCTCAAGGTCATGCAGTAAATTTTGTTTGGGATTACAGCTTTGGATGTCCTTTTCCTTCCATTTTCTCTAATAGCTGGAGATAGTGCACCATATTTCACTCCGTATTGTGTGCCTGCGGGGAGCTCATACTGGCTTTTCTGAGACTAGTAGAATCCATCCCGTTGCCTCATATTTTTATCATCATAAATGATGCATTTTCTCGAGTGAGTGAAAAGTTTCACGGAGGCTTTGGGGCCTGAGCTCTCTCAAATGGGGGGGAATTTTGTCAGCCTCCATTTTTCTGAGTGCTGTGTGATCAAGTAATCAATCAAGTGATTCCTCCAAACAATCTTTCTTCTTTTTCTCTCCAGGTTTCCAGAACTTTCACCTGAGGTTCAGTCTGGATGCCTGCCAGGGTATCTTGGCACTCCTGGATGTATCCTTCTTGGCATGAGTGATACTTCTGACTCATTTAATACTTTTACCTGAGCATTATTTCTTGGGGCAAATGGGGTGTCACTGTGATTTCTTTACTRTGAGGATATGTCCCTGCTTATTGAACTTCTCACCCTCCATAATAACAGTTGTGAGGGAATGAAATTGTTTTGGGAAAGGGTTAATTCCTGCTGCTTTTGAAATCGGCAGCAGGCTTCCACTGATTTTAGTGGGAGCGGGATCAAACCTATGGATGGGCTTGTGGGCTAAGAAATCATTATCCTCATGTTATAATTGTGTAAATGTTAGAGTGGCTATGAGTTTTCCGTTTGTTTGTGTTTTATGTAATGGGTGCTCTCTGACATTTAATTGATATGTTCCAACCTTAATTCTTCCACGAAGCTGAATGCCACTGGCACACTAAGTATTCAGGAGTTCAGAGTCCTGTGGAAGAGGCTGCTTTTCTACTTGGTACAGGAATCATTCCTGTTTTTCCCTTACAATATCTCCCTGCTTACAATCCCTTCAGCATTTTCTGCTTTTTTTGTTTATTCAGGTTTTGTTTTTCTTTGTTTTTCTTTTTTTTTCTAAAAAAAAATGTTCCTTTTTTTCACCAGGAAGTTTTCCAAAAAAGAGACATTAACAGATCTGGAAGGCTTGACTTGGTGGAACTGCATGCAGCTGTACAGGAGACAGGTGAGCCCACAGCACATCTTAGCAAGTCTGATCCTCAGAAAAGCCCAGGGCTGGGAAACATCTTGAGGATTGTAGCAGAGGCCAGAAAGTGGAAAACATCAGACTTGCATCGTCTTAGCCATCTCTGCTTCTCTCTTTAGCAGGGTAAAAAGATTCTGAAAATGATTTCACTGTGTGATGTGCTACTTTATCTTTGCCCCATTGTGGCCTCATACTGATAGTAATCAGAGACAAAAGCATCTGTCTATTTTAGACCCAATTTTTAAACCCCTTCCTGTTCGTTACTAATTTCACTTTAAAAGGTTGTGAAGGGTTCTGTGGATGCATGTGGGAGGTCTGATCCAGCTTGTCTAAATTGCTAGCTCTGCCAAAGACACCAGCTCAGGCACTGGACCTGCAAGTCTGGGACTTGTACAGAACTGATACCGGTGCTAGACATCACTAATATTAAGTCTGAAGCTTGATCTAGAAAGGAAGACCTTGGGCCAGATACCTAGGCCAAGCTTTAGTGCTGTCACTGGGCCTTGAGTGGGAGTTGGTGCTCAGTCATCTAGCTCCTTTTACAGGTTTAGAGCTAAAATGATCCCTCATCTTTTTGGTGATTGGTTCACCTGAGTTAGTGAAAGTGCAGTGAAAAAGTCAGGGGGACTTCTGCTAAAACAAACTAAAATCTCAGGCCATGAGTATGAAATACTTCCATCCCTTGCAAATGCTGCTTGACACTGGGACTGATGCTTTGTCTACCAGCTTCCTCTGGATTTTCTTTTTCATCTCATTTCCTACCCTCTTGGGCAGTGTTGCTGTTAAATACAGCTGCTGTCACTACCCCCACTCACTCATAAGCAAAGGATACCTATGTGTGTTTTATTCCATGTCTGGGGGGACTGTGAGTAGAAGAAATCATCTCTTTCAGATCTATTTCCACTGGATGATCCTATTTGGACTGGTCCCTGTTAGCTAATTGTAGGGGAAGTTTGAGAAAGGGAGGTGTTGGAGAAGGGGTGAAGACTAGGCAGCTGCACGGACATCTTATAACAGCTGRGAGTTGCCCTCTTATTCTGTTTTTTCCGTTTTTCTTTTTTCCCTTTCTGAAGGCATCTCACTCAGCAATGAAGTCTGTAACCTGATGGCAATCAGATACAGCAACGCTGACTTGCAGATCAGCTTTGAGAGCTTTGTCTGTTTCATGCTTCGAGTGGAGATCATGGGAGGTGAGGCTGGTGCTGTGCCACTGGGCTGCCCGGCAGAGCCCCAGCCCTTCCAGATCTATTCCAGCTGGCAGTGGCAAGGTCAAAATAGAAAGTCTGGGTTTCTTCTCAGGTAAACAAGAATAAGCGAGGAGTAATCAATTCAAAGCAAGGGACAGAAACAGAGGAAATCAAGCTCTCCCTCTTTAACTTTCTGCCAGTCACTTTCTGCAAATTGGAGTGATTTTGCTCCCTGCAGGGGGTAGGTCTGCACCAGCCCCTGTAGAAGATGTGAGCAAATTACAGATGGAGGCTGCTTGTCTTCCAGGAAGCAGAAGGTATTGGAATATACCTTTGGTGGGACTGCAGGCACGAGGATGAGACAATTCATGTCTGTGAGCATGCATACTATAGACACCTCCCAGATGTCTCAAACTGTAGTGGGTGAGGCTGGGGCCTCCTGCATTTGGAGGGTTGACAGCAGTATCTGAAAAGGCTGCTGGATGGACAGAGTGACATGCCTGAGTTTATTCAGCTGTGTCCATGTCCCAATCCTCGGGGATCTTCTAGAGTCAGAACAGAGAAGTGCGTACACACACACACACACACACACACACACACACACATATGAATAGAGTAAAACTCTGCCCTTGAGGTTTTTGCTTGGAAAGTGGATCTCGGTTGGTGTTGATCTCTTGGCTATCAAGTTAATGCTTATTTATTTCTTACACAGAGGCCTTTCGCAACTTAACGCAAGATGGCAAAGGCATATACCTCCAGGAATCTGAGGTAAAGCCCGTTCCATGAGTGACAAATGCAAGTTCCTTCCATTACAAGCAGCATCATGTGCTTTGTTTTGTAGCCTTAAAAAAAGGCATTTTTGCCTGATCACTTAAAGATTAGGTCTGAAACAACAGGGAGCTTCAGGCTCCAAGTCCTGTGTCTGGCTGTGGCTTCTGCTGTGGCTGGAGACAGGAAATCTCCAGTGCTCCATGTTCCAGTTCAGTAGTGAATATTGCAGAGCTCTCACAGCAATGGATGAGTTCAGCCCCCTTTCTCCATTGTTTTGCAGTGGATGATGATGACTCTGTACTCCTGAAGCAACGCTGTAGAGTAGAGGACAATCAGACCTGTACCACAATGAGGAACGCTGTTTTGTATCCACTTTCTGTGGGTATCACACTTTATGGGCTCAGCCCTGCAATCTTTCCTTGCATGAAAGTCCCACCTAAAGCAGAGTTGATCTAATGACCATAGACTCAGTGAAATGAAGTTTTGCTAATTAATGTATTTATTTTAAGTCTTATTTCATGTTAGACGTCCCTTCTGAGAACAGACTGCTGGCTGCCTACCACTATGGGTGCACAGTGGGACACCATGGAGCATGTAGGCTGAGTCATTGGGGTTGCTACTTAATGCTGATACTACATCATTGTTTTTATAGTATGATATATGTTGTGGTAGTGTCCACAGGCTGTACTTAATGATGGGGCCTTACTGTGTTAAACGTCTCTTCAGCCTGGGAGAGGAACAGTCCCTGCCCTGAGTGGCTTATCATCTAAAAGGGCAAATCCCAATTCTGCAGCTGCTAGGCCCATGGTAGTGGGCAAGGGTCTATGTGCTTGTGGGGAAGAAAGAGTAGAGACTATCTGAACTAAGTAGTGGAAACTGGGTGCATAATTGTGAACAGTGTTAGAGAATGTGTTAGAAGTGGGACTATTCACATGAAACACCGTGTTAACATTACTTGATATATCTATCTGTAGGACCTTTTTTTTCACTTTCTTACCATTTACCTATTTGGACTGAAAATTTCCACACTAAATGCCTGCTACAGGTTGCCATTTTGACTTTTCTGCATTCCTGTGGACAGGACAGTTGTCTCTTCTCCAGTGCATGGTCTAGGCTGGACACTGAATAGAAACAGGGCTCCTGTGGGAACAATCATGTAATGAAAGACCATRCTCTAACACTTCTGTAGGAAGGAGTTAATAATAGTTTTGCATAGGCAGCCTTCCCTGTGGCTTTTTCTAAAATTTTAGTGTTTAATCTCATAAATGTCCTGTGTGAGGACTGAGGAGGACTGGGTGAAAGGTAAACACCTGTAAAAGCCTGAGCTCAGATATGTGCTCACCACTGCATTGAAGTCTTTGCAACAATATGAGCGTATTTGGAGAGAAACCCCATCTCRTATAAGCATTCCCAATCAGGGCTCATTAAACAATTAAAATGACAGTCTATTCTTTATTCTCTAGCAGAGTCTGTTTCTAAACAGCATTATTTTCTTACTGGTTTTATGGTAAGTGCTTTTGTTAGAACCAGGTAAATAGATAGTTCTGTTTGTACTTCTTCTGATTATAGCAGATGATATGTCTATCATGAGTGGCCTGCTGCGGTGTCACTGGAGCCACAGGGTTCAGTTCTGTGAGGCAGGATAGGTTAGAGGGAGCAGGGACTGCCAGGGCCCTTGAGTATGGATGTCGCAGCACTGCTGCCCCGCAAGGCTCCCAAAGAGGCTCTGTTAGCAATTCCCGTCATAAAGCACGTGCCCTCTCCCAACTGTCATGCCTCTGTTTCCTTTTGTGACTTGCAGCTGAATGTGACAGTGCAAACTAAATTAGCCTGACTTAATTTGCGCTCGGCTAAGTGGAGGATGTTACAAACACTGGTTTACTGTGTGCAAGAACAGCACTGGAAGAACTGAAAGGGGTGTTAGAGGGAGCGCAGGTCTTGCTCTGAACAGATGGTCCCTGGCACCCACATGTATTGCCCTGGATGGCTGGGAAGTCTGTGTAGTGCAGAGAGTTCACAGCAGTGCTGGGCTGGGCACAATGGGATGGAAAAATTGTTGGTCCCACCAGGTTTTGTTACCCAATGTGTGTCATCAGGTGAGCAAGAATCATTAAAGGCTGGTAGGATGCTGGACTTCTGTGTGCTGGTCATAACTTAAATAGCCTCTGCCACAGGCGGTGTGGGAAATTGTGGTGCAGGGCACCCATTTTCAAATGGCAGTTTTACATTTACATTTTAATGTTGTACATATTGTTTTTTATATCAGATTTTGTACTTACTTACTTCACACCTATTTAACGCAGAGTAAAGTAATTGAGGAGATTATTTTGCTATTGATTACTTGATCCAGGAAAGAAACAGAATTCATCTATGCCATGAATCACTAAACATTTGCAGCAATAAACTTTATTGAGCCATGTGACTTGCTGTTACAGAATTGTAAAGAATGCTTTACTGGAATGATTATACCAACCCGTGTACAATTCAAACTGAATTATCTGGCTCACAATAAAATGTTTTGGCAAGGGCACCTACTCGGACACTGTAAGGCTTTTATATTGCTAACAGAGTAATGTTTTCTGGGCAATTCTGAAGATATATTACTCCTCATTTACAATGTGCATTGTAGAAAAATGACCTAAAAGACTGCCAAAAGATGCATTCATTTGTAACCACAGCAGTTATAGAGATGCTGAGCTTTGCAGTGGGTGGTATTGCTCTAGCAGAAATCAAAGAAAAGCAAGGCTGTGGCTTAGGATTAGAACTGCTAATAAAGGCCCTTTCAGGAAAAGACTGGTGCAAATAACATGAATAGCAAATAATGTCTGGAATGCATAAGACAGGCTGGATGATCAGGTATTCTAGAAGAGTAAGATTGAGATGAAATTGAAAGGAAGTAATTGGCCCTTTGTAAATAGGCCCTTTTGCAGCTAGAGCTCACTGCCACAAGACACGCTCCTGGGTGCATTTGAGGTCCCCTGGATGTCCTTGGTGCACATGTTAACTCTGCGGCTGGGTTGCAGTAGGTACCTGTCAGCCTCACTGCAGATAGTCTGCATGGTGCAGGACTTCTGTCCAGATGGGAACAGACTAGACTCTACTCTCAAACATAACCGGATTAAAAAACGGGCTAACGCTTAGATGAATGACCATCATGTCTGGAGCTGTCATATGAAACATAGTATCAGCGAAGAGCTTTGGGAGAGACTGGACATCTGGCTTCAGGCAAAAGGAGAAGAGCCATCCTATGGGGACAAATTACCCCATGGCAAGTTACAGCGAGATGATTGGGCTCTTACCCTAGGACAGCTATCATCAACCACCCTGGGAGAGAGATACCAGACTGTTCCAGGTTTGACATCCCTGTGTTTCTGTCTCTGGGCAATCAACTACAATTTGAAGCTCTATAAAGCATTCAGACTTTGCACTGTGGCTCTCTGCCTGAGGTCTCATCTCTCACTTTCACCATTTTTACAGTGCAGCCAGTAATGCTTCTGCTTTACCTAAAAGCACGTTAAGATCCTTTACTGGGAGGTATGATACTCATTCAAGTAGGTACCACAGAAGCCACCATCATAGCTGGTCAAGCTGTGCAGACAGCCTGACTACACCGTGAGATGCTCTGGGTAGAACAAATAACTTTTTTGGTTTTGATTACTGAGCAGTAGTTACAATCCTAACCCATAAAAGGGGAGCTGTTATTGCATGAAGCCATACAAGTGAGGAGTTTGAGGCTCTTCAGAGGAAAAGCCTGTTTCCCGTGGGGAGGTGGCTCCAAGTGGTTGGCCCTGAGCAGAGCAGGTGCAAGGTGTCCCAGCAGTGCACAGTTGAGGCCACTGAGGTGAATGAAGAGGCAAAGTGGGAATATGGAATCAAAACCCCTTCAAAATCCAAGTGTTCACCAGTCCCTGATCCTGCCTTCTGCTCTCCTGCATCTCCACCATACAACTGGATTCAGATGATGGGATTTAAAAAATTGTAAGTGTTGGATCCTTTTTATTTCCTCCATAGACTGTGGGCTTTTCAGTCCGGAGAAAGAGGGCTAGGAGACTTTTCTCCAGCCATTAGTCCCACAGGACCCTTCCCGAATGCAACCCCATGCTCCCTTATGGAAGAGGGCTGATGGGCAGGAGTTTCCCATAGGTGTGATGTTTACATCCAGACTCAGGAGAGTTAAGGGCAAAAATCCCCTCTGTTATTATGTACAGTGCCACAGTGCTGAGGGGATGGAGGTGAGGTCTCCATGGTTCTGGCTGCTGTGCGACCTGGAGAGCAGGACTTGCAATCTACTTAGAAATGCAGGAAAAAGAAGCACTTCTGCACTGCTCGGAGAGAGTGATTTGTCCCAGCCATTTGCCTGGGATTCTGCAGTCAAGCCCTGATTTGAACCTCAGTCTCCCAAAGCCCAACCCAGCACCTTGCCCACAAGCTCCTCTTCCCTTTGAACACCAGAGCACTGCCTCACCTCTGTAATCGCTACTGTCACCATCTAGATTTTCCCCATAAGCAATGCTTCTTTCACACTGGCATACAGGAACGCAGGTTATGGTCCTGTCCCAAGGCACGGGGGTTGGCAATGAGCAGTGATCACTGGGGAGTTTTCCTGCACCTCACTGTGTGTGTGTGTGCACCCCACCTACACACATGCTCCATGCCACCTTCTTCAGAAATTGTTGAAATACTGTGCTACAAAAGGAGGGGAAAAAGAAGACTTTTTTCCTCCCCCTGCTCCATGAGCAGCTCCTCGCAAAATGAAGTGCTAACGATTGCCTTTGCCTTTCCTTCCTGCTGTGTCTTGCACTGGATTAGACCTGAAAAGCAGTATCACCAAGCTTGAAGTTCAATTTATCACTGCGGTCAGGATTGATTTGTTACACTACCTATTCTGGGGAAATGAATGTCTCCATTGCGCTCCCTCCAATTTAGGCAGATCTTTGTTTTGCTCAGATCATCCATGGAATGTCAGAAGCAGGCATTTCACGGGTAAAGGAAAAAAAAAACTCTACAAACTCCTGACTAAAATCCAGCCTGGCAGTGCCAGAGATTGATGCTACTTGCAAAGCACCCACTTGGCATTCTGGTGACTGCAGATACCAGGGAGAAACAGTGCTCCTTTGCTGGGTTTCTGTCCTACTTTTTTGTTGAATGAGTGGTGAAAAGTGTCATAGAAAATGACTCTTGGGTGAATTACCCTTCCTCTTTATCATTGATAACATCATAGCTGGACAGTCAGCTGGGGCCTTGGAGCCCAAATTCATAGTAAGAGTCAGGTTGAAACCAAAGTTGTTTTTTGTACAAATTTTCAACTGCTCTGTGAGACAGTGGAAAAAGACTTTGTTGCTGCTGTTGAGGGGAAGCTTTTCCAGGAAAACTTGCAGCTGTCGTCAAACACAGGGACTCTCCATTAAAAAAGCATGCAATTAAAAGTTCATTTTTTTACTGAAACCCATTCTGATGGAAAATTTACCCTAACCATAACCATATACAAATGTGGGATTTACATTCTCATATTCAAAGGGCCCAGAATGTGGATTGATATGAAGAGTCATATTTTAAAAGGATCCTATCTTTTTCTGATAAACCAAGTATGCATCTCATGTCAAAGGAAGGGTTAAGAGATGAGCACCCTGCAGAAACAGGTGTGGAGATCCTCACTTTCCTGCGAATATGACTAGGAGAATGATGTCTGTARCTGATGTTCATTAAATGAGCTGAAATGAAAGGGATAGTTGCTCTAGTTGTTTTTTTATTTTCCTCAGCTAAAAGAGGATTTCTTTCTTTCTCATAAATTTGCTGCAGCTAGACATAAACCACTTACTGCTTGAAAGAAGCTCTGCACTGTTGAAGAGTTGAAACCCAGGCATGAGAAATTGGGTCTTAAGCAACCCTGACTTGTGTGCTTTCAGCTTGGCTGGCGGCAGCTCTGATCCTGCGTTTTCTCTGGGTTGCAGCCGCAGGAGCCTCTGCCGCGGATGCTAAAGTCTGGCTTTCAAGGGGAAAGCTGGGGTTATGCCTGGGATAGTCTCCCCCTTCCCTCTGCCCCATTCAAAACCAAAGTATTAGTTATGAACACTGCTAGCAATTCAGGCCCTGCTGGCCATAGCACTTTTGAGCATGTGGTGAGCAGGCCACAGCCAGAGCCAGGGCCAGTGAGCAGGGTGAAGGGGTTTGCAGCATGGGCCATGGAAACCTGAGTCAGAGCACTGGACACACCTGAGTTAGGACCAGATCTTTTATTCCATTTTGGATACAGTATATATCTTGAACGACTGCATTGCTTTGGATGCGAGATTTCATGTTGCCTCTTCTCTGTAACTTGAGCAACTTGATAGTTGGCATATATTGTGCTTTCTTTTAGAAGGAAAAATAAAACAAACTTGACATCACACACTCTTTCTACCTGCTCCTTAATCTTGCACACATCTCGAAAGAGTCATAACTCTTTTTAAAAAACATCTACTCTTAGGGCACTGATGCACAATGTCAACAGATTAAAATTGAAGGGCTGAGCTGTTACCACCCTGCTGTCAATCCAATGGGGTTTGTTAACTCCAGCTCTCCGGGCTGACGTCTGACATCGCATAGGAACTGATTCGTGTTGGACTGCGTGTCCCAGCTGCAGGGTCTGACCACATCCATGTGAGCAGCGGGCAGATGTTTGGGGGTCTCATTTTAACCTGCAACCATGCCTGTCAGCGTCCTTTTTTTGAAGTTGAGATGATGGCCATGTCGAGCACATCTGCTGTGGCCAACTTCTACAAGCACTGTGATAACTGCCTTTTCGTAGGGGCCCAGCTCTGGAGCTGGGTGATGGTATAGAAATGCTAGCCTGACATTAAGATGCTCATCCTCAGGAACTGCGAGGAATCCGTGAGTACTAGCTTCCCAAGAGTCAGGAGGCAAATTCAGACAGCAGAAATAACCCTGAGCATCTTAAAAGTAGCTTGGTTTGAACAGCTCAGCTTTTGATTTTTGAACAGCTGAGGCTGGCATTACTGAGAACTGAAGATGTCCTCTACAGACTGCTCTTCTGCTCCCCGTGCAGGGCAGGATGTGAAGGCAAGGCTTGGGCACTTCATGGTCTCCATCATCCAGATCAGTGTTTTCCAATTTGCAGAAATTTTCAACAATTTTAATTGCTGAGTTTTGCAGGGCTTTAATTATATAAAATGCAAAAAGAAAAGGGATACTATGTCAAACTAAGGCACAGCTAAGCCCATAAAGAATTTGGGGACTGAATTAACATAGAAGGTAATTCATATGCTGCAAGAATAAATTGCTGAGAGCAGCAGAAAGGACCCCTATTTCTTCATCTTTTGTTTTTTAATGGTGCACAAGTATGTGGAAATATAAAATCATAGGAGAAATTCAGTGGAAAGGCCATGTGGGGGTGCCATTCCTCAACACTACCTTTTACATTATGTTAAAAGGTGGCAAGAATGTGAAGAATATCAAAGAATTTCTATTCACTCCAGCCACCTGCAGCAGTTGAAGTGAACTGAAGGACTCCACGGCTCCCACGTCACCTTGCTGAATAAAGCAAAAATCTGAGCTGCAAGCTTGTCTCCGGAGGTACTACTGCGGCAGTAAATCAAGCCCTTTGTGCTGTAAGGCAGGCATATATCCTTTCTCAAATTATTTGCTACTCTTTAAAGCAGCTAGAAGCAACAGCTCCTCAGCTGGCCCATGCTGTTGCTTATGAAAGTGAGGATCAGCTGAAGATGTTTCCCCCCGTGACTTGGCCCATAAGTAAAGCTCCCACTAAACCCCGTAAGAGGACGAAAGTCTCCTGGCTTTCCCAGTGGCTGTGCCGGGTGCACGCTCTCTTCACGGCACGGGTGCAGGAGCTGGGCTGGTTCCCCCGCAGGAGGGGAGGTTGCCCAGGCTGAGCTGTGACCATGTTTCTGTCCCCTGCGTCTGTCTGTGTTTCTCCTGGAGCTGGTAGCCCTGGGCTGGGGTTGCTGCAGCGGGGCTGAGGCTGGCTGGTGCCAGGTGACGCAGGGCAGCGCAGCGACCTGAGCCCGTCCTTGCATCCAGCGCGGGGGGAAGGAAATAAAGGGATCCCTCCTCCCGAGCCAGGCTTTACGTGTAGCTCTCTAAACCCAAAAACATCTCCTCTCTTTCTCCTGCCACTAGTCTCTGTTCGCTGAAATGGAAAGATTAAATGCTACTGTTTCTCTAGAGGTGTTTTAATGGCAGCCAAAGCCAGGCATCCGAGGGAAACTTCACTATGCCCTGGGCTGGAGGGAGTCTGTGGGCTCCAGCAAAACAGGCTGGTGCAAAACACATAGCTAGACACATAAATGAAGCTAATTGATAAAGGCAGGCTGGGTATATGGAAGGCGTAAGACACTGGCTAAGTGTTAACTTCGACATATAGTTTAGTTCTAGGTCTGTAGACAAAACTTAATCTTTTTTATAAACAAATAACACATTCATTTACATGACTAATCCACATTTCTTATGCAAATCATTTCCCTACTGCTGTTTCTGCTGAGAATAATATTCAGTATAATTACCACATTTATTTAGTGAATATATTTACACAGGGTATCTCTCTGTCCGTGAACGCTCTTCACCAGAGAGGCCCAAAGAGCAACAGGGGAGCCCAAGCTGTCACTCATGTGCACTCTCCACTTTCTAATTTTGTTCTGCTAAAGCATTTTGGGACCGTTTGAGATGCCTCGGTGAGAGCAGAAGGATGTCAGCATCCTGCCTCCGTCCCGGGGAGAGCACCTGCTGCTAATGGAAGGCAGCTCTCCCCCCACTACCAGCCTGCTCTTTGAGCCCGAGCTAACTGTAATGAGGGAAGACACTCCGAATAATAACTTTCCTTTGGGTATAAGGCTATCTTAATTTTTTTGTGTGTTTAAGTTGGTAATTGCCATGGAGTTTGAAAATCTTCCAGGTTTTACCACTCTTAATTATGTCCTCATGCATATGCATCATCTGTTTGTGTGCTMATTACTGCGAGGAGATCAGAACCCAAAATGCTGGGACCGCTTCCTCCAATTAGCTCTCGTACGCAGAATTTTCTGTGAAATCCCCCTCCTAGGTAGGGTAGCCCAATCTGTTTGGAACATGTCCTGCTGTCCTGAGCAAATTCAGCTCTGCAGCTAAATCAAGACGCGTTTCGTTCTTCGCGTGTCTTGCCTGGGTTGATCCTACCTGGACTCTTCCCTTGCTCATAGCACCATCTGCTGAAATGCTTATTCAGTGGTAGTTATTGCGGTGTCCTAATGGAAAATATTTCAGCTGTCTAGAACCCTGATCACCTCTTTACCTGCTCTGTTTGCATCTATTGCTTGCTCTGGTTCAGTGTGAGCCTCCAGGACTAACAGGTGCTAACGGTTTTGAATACATTATTGAGGTGTTACGTGGGGAAGTGAAAAATAGTGCTGTTGGGCTCCTAACTTGTTCTTGCTCAATATCAGCAAGATGAATGTGTGCAATTGAACATAACTTTGTTTTCTAAAGAGCAGTCTTGAATTTTTTTTTCCTGCCAGTGGAAAATGAAGCTACTGCTCTTTTCTAAACAATAACAATGATTTTGTGATAGAAGAGGAGATGGTTAATTCTCCCAAACATGTCAAGGGCAGATCTGTAGCACTGTGTATGCTTTCCTGTTGGAGAACGCCATGACTCTTGTATAAAGATCTGCACAGAGCAAGCCTAGACCTTCAGGTTATGTTTTCTGAACAGAATAACTGCTTGCTTTTAACTATTTTTTTCAAGGAGATGATAAGGAGTTAGTTGTTAGCACCTTGGAGCACATGCTTGGAAAACAGGAGATGGCCTGACTGAATATAAATCACTCTATACTTGCCGCTTTTGTATATAGGAGAAATTTCTATTTCTAGACACTTCATCTAAATAATGTGATTGAAGGCTTAAGAAGTCAGATGGTTTGTGGTTCATTCTCTTCAGTTTTGGATCCCTTGGGAGAAGGGAGGGATGAATAGTCAAGAATTTTTCTATGTGAAATTTTCTAGGAGGAAGATGAGGGTAAAACTTGGCATCCAACTGTGAAAACACTCCTTCTCACAAAAAGCCTGGTGCAACATTGCATATTGCCAGCTGTGTTAATGGATGCCTAAATTCTGCTTGGCATCGGGCCACACTTATATATTACAGAAGCAGAGATTTGGCTCCAAAGTCTGCTTAACACCTGCGCACAAAAGGACAGAAGCATTAAAGGTGATTTAGGGACAATGTGTTATTTTGGCTAATGTGTTCTCTAACTGATCACCCGACTTGTTCTTTGTTCTGGTGTGAATGTCACCCGTAGAAACTGCAGTTGTGGTCCTGAATGTGTCTCAGGGACACAGTCTTGCAGCTGGATGAGTGGACTGGTTTAACACATTCAGCGTAACAGAGGGGTTTGATCTGAGTTCTGGCCGGGCTCTCTGCTTCGCCGTGGCGGTCTGCAGTGTGGGTGTGCAGGACCGCTCTCCGGGAGCCCACCTCCCCAGGAGGCAGCTGAGCCCTGCTGCTGCTTCCCGTGTGTTACGGTGGCCCTGGGAGCGCAGGGGCCTCCCCTGCAGCACCCGGAGATGTGCTGAGGACTGCAGGGTGCCCAGCACCTGACAAGCTTGCTGCCGGGCAGTGAAGTTTCACCTGCCCTTTGCTAGGCTGTACTGGTTTGCCTGTTGAACGCTTGCTGTGGCTTGTGGCCAACAGAGCTGCCTGACTTCTTCCTCTCAAATGCTGCTGGTGTCCTGGAGATTTGCCGTGGCTGTTGCTGTGACCTAGAGCTAGACTGTCTTTTGCCAGTATTCAGTTAGGAGACAAGCTATCTAGGGAGTCAGTGGCCATCACCTCTCCATGGGCTCTCCCCAGAAAGTGTCCATGCTGTGGAGCTTCAAAAGAGACTATTCATCCCTGGAAATGTGGGGACAGGTTCGGTGTCCTCCCTGTGCTCTAGAGGCTGGAGAGACTGGAATCCAGAGACTGGATTCCCCTGCAGCTGTGTCCCAGCATGGAGAAGAGGGAGCCTTCCACCCGGCGAGGGAACTCCTCACCCCGACCCAGCAGCACGGCTCTGCTTTGCCTTCCCTAACATCTGAAAGGTGAGTCCCAGCAGGAGAACAGCATCCACGCTATTTTACCTCTCCCAACTGTTTTTAGGGAGAAACTGCCTTCTTAAAGGACAGCAGGACCCTTAGCTGTATTGTAGCAATAAGCTACAAAACCGGGGCTGGTCAGAGAAAGCAACCGGTGAACAGTGCTCAAGGTGGTCACAGCTGAGAAACACTTCCTACCGGATCTGCGCTCCTTAATATGTCTGCTGGCCACATGCTGAAGTAAAGGTGTCTCCCTCCAAATCTCTCCATGCTCTGGCCCTTGCTCCCACACCTGCTTATATTGGCACCATCCCAACACCTGGAAATGCTGGGAGCTAGCAGAACAGTTGTATCTTATACAGAAAAACCTGTCCTCCAGCAAATGGACACAGACGGGGGAGAACATGAATTAAGGACACAGTGTAAGTAGCGGCCATTTGATTACAGTTGCTAAAGATATGCAAGTTATAACATGTTGCGAAGATGTTGTGGTAGGCAAGAACCCCCCATCCCCACACATGCACATCTAAACATTATCTTACTATGGTGAAGTCCTTGCATTTATCTCCACAGCGAGGGAGCTCAGTGCTACCTCCTTAATGCCACACAAGCTAGACTGAAAGTGGGAGTCTGACTTGTAGGAACTGCAGATGAAGGCCTGGATGCGTGCTCGTCCCCATCTAGTCGGGGAACAGCTTGTGTTCCTGCAGCTGACTTGATGAGAACTTCAATTAACAAATGCTATTAAAGCAGTTCTCCTTTTTATTTTATTTTTTTTTATGCGTAGCATTTCCTGACAGCTTAAACCTTTAATTAACTGGAGACGCCATTGTGGAAAGTTTGCTAGGGAAGAACGCTTGCGGTTTAATTAAAAAAGAAAAAAGGTCCTTTACAGTTAGGGGGAAAAGATCTGCTTGCAAAGCCAATAGCAGCTGCAAAAAGCCCTCAGGAATTCCTCCATTTGCCTTTCTGATTGTAACAGTGGGAGAGAATGTGCTAAAGTGATATGATTGCCCTAGCGGAGAAGGTGAGTGCTTTAAAGCCTCACATTTGAATCTCTAGTTTAGGCTGCAGATGTAGGACAAGCTATGGTTCTGTTATCTCAGCAAGGGGAAGAAAACAGCCAGGTTTAAAGGTTTTTTAAGAACTATTTTTAAGTTCAAAATTCTCTTGGTATTAGCTCAGAGCTGTTTCTAGCATTTGTGATCTTCTCTGGGGGCACACAGGGGACTGTACAATGTGTAAGCACTAGCTTTTTTGGAGGGACCAGAAGGATGAGTCCCAGGAACAAAGGAAAAGGCTGCTGTTGCAGCAGAGAAGCAAAAAGCTGAACTTACCTGCCACAAAAATAAAGGACAATCTTCACAATACCTTAAACAGACCAGGACCTGCACAGAAGCCGTCTTTCTAGATGCCCCGGGAACAGGCTCCTCTGGTTGGGGCCATCGGGGCGGCTGCAGCGCCTGGGCCACASACATGTGCCCATCTGCTCTCTGGAGCCCCTGGCTGGCACCGCGGCTGCTGGGTGACACAGGAGAGCTGAGTATCTTGTGAAACATGCCAGTGCTGAGTATGTGCCAAAGCTTCTCTTTGAGAGCCACTTGAGATGTGCTCTCTCTCCTTTCCTGTCCCTGTTCTCAGCATGGTTATATTCAAAAAAAATGTAGTGTACTCTTTTCCAAGGGAAGGGAGAAAAATCTGTACATGTCTTCTTTCCCAAGCCTGGGTCAAGGACCATAATGATCCTGTTGTCCACTGAACGAAATCTAGTCTTCCGTGGAGGTATATCACCATGCTGACCCTTTTAAAGGCAGATCTTGTTTTTGCAAAAATGAAGAAATTCTTCTGTAATAGCTGCTATAAGCAGCACCTCTTATGGAAAAGCTGCACTCCCATAAACACCAGTGAGACCTGACCTGCCTTAAACTGCTGGCTGTGCCCCAGCTCTTCCTCTGCCAGCTGGGCTCCATGTCCTGAAGGCTCCTCTTCAGCCAGACCTCGGTGAGGTTGTTCCACGTTGCAATAAGCTGTGGTGTTCGGCTGGGATTTCCCAGCATCTCTGTCAGTGGTGGAATTTTTTTCTCTGACACTTCTTAAATGTATCTCCTCCTGACCTTCAGCTTTCCGGAAACAAACCCCAAACTCTTTATAACCCTTTTGGAACGGAGGGGATCTCAAAACTCAAACCTCGAGAGTATTCCTAGTGAAAACAGCCCTGAAATAGTCCTGAGCTGTCTTGCAGACCTGATGAAAATGTCCTTGCCATGCTTTAGGGATAGCCTTTCTGCTTGAAACAGTGGGGGGGGGTTTCCTTAAAGGCAGGACTGTGAAGGGCCGTTGCCTGAGGCTGCAATTGGGAAAGGTCCCCTTCCACTCATGAGTGGTGTCCCATTTTTGCTCTCACAAGATGATTACTTTTCATCAACTTTGCAGTGCTGAAATCAACAAAGGAGCCTTGCCAAAAAGCTGTCAGATTATCACTACCCACATTTGAACACAGGAGCCCTACCTTTCTTCACTGCCTGCTATTTAATTCTGTACCTGTTTAATTACCAACACAGGCTTCCCTGACTTTTTTCTCCTATCCCTGGCTCTATTGCTRGCCTCAAACAAGTTTTGCTCTGAAATGGGTATAATGTTATTGACCTCACTTGTAAAGACTCCGAGATTGGCAGATGAAAAATGAAAAAAACAGGGAAAGATATGGATATCAATAATACAACAGACCACTCTTTATTGCTATTTTTTAATGGAGTTGCAGCAGAATCTTTATGTAAGAGTATCTGAAAGTCTACGACTTTAAATAATTCCTAACCTAAGGATTTGTACTCTTGCCTCATTCTTGTTTATGCAGCTATTACTATCAGTTGCTCAATATTTTATCTGTCCCAGCATGCATGCACGCACACTCTGCCTTCAGTGGCAGCGGTCAGAAGGAATATGCTTTCTTTGAAATCAAATGCGTTGCTAGAGCTTCTCTAATCTCCTGTCTCATCACGGGGCATTTGCACAAAGGAGCTACAAAGCTCTATCAAACAGGGATTTGCATATTCCCACTGTGGTATGGTGGCACCCAGTTCTTGCYGGTGCAGCGGTGCCAGCTGGTGCAAGGCAGGGAGGAATAAGGCCTTTGCTAGTTATCTCTCCTTCGCACAGCTCGCTATTTATCACAGTGGCTGAGCCCCTGTCAATAACGCTTTCCCTCAGTAGA
The DNA here is from genome assembly GCF_003343035.1 of Apteryx rowi. Taxonomy (NCBI): domain Eukaryota; kingdom Metazoa; phylum Chordata; class Aves; order Apterygiformes; family Apterygidae; genus Apteryx; species Apteryx rowi. The sequence goes on from NW_020447963.1 coordinate 1,616,563, forward strand.
GGGAGTTGTTTCTCAATGTAATAAGATAGCATTATCAGGTAGCGTTTTTGTCAGGTTCGTCCTATTTATTACCTTTCCTGTAATCTAATTTGTAATGTATTTCCTTTAGATTTTCTATACTTCCCCCTATATTTGGGGAATATATATTGGAATAACTTCCAATAACAGTCTGAGCTATGAAAAAGACACGGTTTTTAATCCACCTCTGAATGATAACATCCAGGTGCTTTTATCTGTAAAAGCTTTCTTGCCTCTTAGCGTGGAGCAAGGTCTGCTAGGAAAAGCTTAGCACCTTCTATAAACATGTCAGTGGGAATGCTGCATTATAGCAGCCAAGGTCACTTAGTCCTAGCCAGGAAAACACCACCGGCTAATTTCTACTTGATGCGAGATGATCTTTTCAGTTGGAAGGTGATTCCTGTCCCAAAGGGGTTGGAGTGAAGTAACTGAAAGGTAGCAACCAGCCCATTCCAGCAACAGCTGGCGTGAGCGCAAAATATGAAGAAAACTATGAAAACATATGAAAAGCCACCACCAAAGTGCATCAGCTGCTGAAACTTTCTCAGGTGCCTTGCAGGCATTTGGCACAGGCGAGCTTTCAGGAGAAACAGTAAGGCAACATTTTGATGGGACCTGCCTCCACCTGCAGGTCTCCTCCAGGTCTGAGAAGAGACWTCTGACGGTGGCAGGCCTGGAGCGTGGCAGCCTTGCTGGGAGCACATTAATTGCTGTGACAAATGAGGCTGTCTGCGGTGGCTCTGGGAAGGGGTGGCATTTTCAGGCTCCCGCAGGCCTCCTACTCGGTGTCGGGATCGTGGCTCAGCCTTGACTCAGCAGCCTGGAAAACGGCCTCTTCCTGCAGGGTGAGGGCTTTCCTCTTTCTTCGCGTGGAGTTAGCGTGGCTCCCGCTTAGCTGCCAGGGCCCTTCTGCATCGCGGCACCGAGTGTCGCTGCCGTTGTTTTAAACAAAGTTCGACCTAAGCCTGCCCACTGGACCTGGATTTTGTCATTCTGTTACAGGCATTTCAAAGTCAGTTTGCCCTAAAACAAAGAAAGAGAAATGTCCCTTTTTGTGGATGCTAATGAAATTTTTATCTGGGCATCTTTCTGTGAATGTTGGGGCCTGAGAGGCATGGATTATATTAGGGGAAAAGGACTGAGCCCTGGAAATAAATCAGAGGAGGACAGAGGTTGAAGATCACAAATGATAAATTAACAAGTGACACAAAACAACCGCAGGAAATAATAAAACCAGGAGTGTGTGGGAAAGGCATCGGAGAGATTGTTTACAACATGTGCATTGGACTTTCCAGCTTTTGACATCTTATCACCAATTCATTCCATATGTTACTTTATGCATGGGTTCCTGTTTTTATGGGGTTTTGTGCTATAGTTTTTGTACTAACATGAATGACTCACATCTGCTCCAATACGTAATTTATTCTCTAATGTCATCTGCAAGAGAGAGCTCAGCCTGTGCAATACTTGTCAGTGGTAGGACTGGAAGAGCAGCAAGTCAGGCAGGTGAGCAGGGACAGCTAGGAGAGGCAACTGTTTTCTGGAGTCCTACTCTGTTCCTCCCCCCCCCCCAGCAATGTCTATAATTTCCATGTCATGCTACCCTACTTGTCTGCCCTACGCAGACAGGCCTTCCCACTCACTGCGTCCGTGGGGCTGCAGGGGGGAGCCGGAAGGAAAGCGTCCTTTCAGGGCCGTGGTGCTAGCTGAGGGCCGTCGCTGTCGGACCACTGACGGAGCCGTGCCTTCTGCTGCGTCCCGAGCTACTGCCGGCATACCAACAGCAGCCCCGCGCCGTGTTGATGATTATGATTTTATTTTTTAAGTGCTCCTGACAGCTCTGGAGACGTACGTCTTCTCTTCCAAATCCAGTAATTAAATTCCACCTACCTGCGTTCCCCCTGCTGTTTCAATTGGATAAATTAATCTTCCCGTCATGTCTGAGCCTCCTGTGTGCGCTGTTAAACAGCGGCCCCCCCTCGCCCCGGAGCGGGCCGGGGGCGCCGGGCAAACTTTGCGGCGGCCCCTCGCTCCCGGCCCGGCCCGGCCCGGCGGCGCGGGGGAGCGGCCGGGAGCCGGAGCCGGTGCCGGTGCCGGTGCCGGTGTCGGTGCCGGTGCGGGGCAGCGCGCTGCTCCGCCAAAGCCGGCCCGGGGCGGGGAGCGGGGCGGCCGGGGGGCGTCCGTCGGTCTGGGGGAGGCTGTCGGTCGGGGGTGTCGGCGCACGGCACCTTCCCCGCTCCCCTCGGCCAGCAGCTCCAGCCCCCTCCCCCCGCCCTCGGCGGTGCCTCCTCCTCCTCTTCCTCCTCCTCCCCTGCAGAGCATGCACAGCCCGGGACTCGCATCGCCGCCTCCTCCGGCTCCGCGGCGGGCGGAGCAGCCCCCTCCTGCCCGCGCGGCCTCTCGCTGCCCCCGCAGGAGCCCCC
>NW_020447963.1:1619413-1686417 GCF_003343035.1 Apteryx rowi
GGGCGCAGCCCGTGGGCGCCGTCGGGGGCTGCCGAGCCGCCCGCCCCGGCCAACTTTCCGCCCGGTGCGCGGCCGAAGAGGCGGGAAGCGGCGGCGCGGTCTGCCGCGGCAGGGAACCGGCTGGCAGGGGTGCAGACACCTCGGCTGGGTTGAATAACGGCCACTTCACAGGGCTCTTCATTATTGTTATTATTATTGTTATTATTCTTTTGTCTGGTGTTTGAGGACGGGGGCTTAGTGTGAGCCGAAGCGTTTTCCTGGATGTGTTTGTCTCGGGGGAAGAAGGCTGCACGTAGAATTGCACACTTGTGTCGTGTTTGAGACCCCCAGACTGCGCCGGAGCGAAAGCATGGGAGAAGTGCAAAGAGCATCTGACTGGAAGCACAAAGTGAAACAAATGAGTTTCGCTGTCCAAATGATGTGAAAAGCAGGAAAGTTACAGGCAGTTTGTGTTTGAACAATTTCCCACATTATTTCCTCTCTAACAGCTAAGCTGATAGTTTGCCTGAGCTCACCAGACGGTTAACTTTTAAAAGTACACRGATCAGATTCTGGCCCTGATTATGCTGCTGTAAATCTTGAATAACTGAATCAAGGTTAGGCCTTTGATGGAGGGCCCAGGTCCTGAACTGAAGTCTGCTGGAACTAACGGTTATCGCAGGAGAGGAAGGGTACGAACGCTAGCCCCATTTTGTACCAGTGAAACCAAACTAAGCATTTGGCCCATGACTTACGGCAACTATATCAATTAGCCAGGTCTTCACAGACTATGAAATATGTATATATCACCTCTGAAAATGAATTCAAGACCTTTTTGGAAAAAAAATCTGAATTCATAAAGCTTGCTTTGATTTTTCATGTAGAGGAATTATTGGTTTTCCATGTTTTTTAAATAAAAATGATTGAATAGGTTTTTCTAGCTTTCAGAGATCTCTCAATTCTAGGAGAGGGGAATGAATCTATGCAATTTCAGGCCACAAGATAAATAAATATATACACATTTATTTATTTATTTMTTTGTTYATTTAAGGGGGGGAAGGTAATAAGTCACTGAAAGCAGAATAAAAGTGCTTTCTTCACCATAACTATGCTTTTGTGTAAATAGGTTTCTATTGGAACKGCATTCTTAAAAATTGCAATATAAAAACTCCTATGTTTGATATGATCTACTGTATTCCCGTTCAAATGAACCTTTCTTTTTGTTTAGCAATGCTTGCAGCTCAATTGTTTTTTCCTTTTGCAGCCCCTTCTGACTTAGCCATAGGAGCTGCTTAGATTTAATGCCCTCCCCACCCTGACTGTCAGATTGCTAATGCTGTCATGGGCCTGACAGGGCTCCTGCTTGCAGGCAAAGGGAACTTCTGGGATGCAGGATCAGGCCCCAAGTTTTGAAGTTGCAAAGCCAAGTTGCTGTAACTCCAGCAATTTGACTGCTAAAATTGCCTCTCCTTCATTTCCTCTGAGTTTTCCATCAAAACAGTTGCAGCGCCTTGAGATTCATAGAGTACAGATTCATTTTTTTAATGCATTACATTTTTGGCTTTGGAAACTACTTTTGAGTAGTATGAATTATAAGCTAGTTGTGAGAGCAGGAACATGATGTTGCTTCAGTTAACCCCTCTCAAAGGATGCAAAGCTGACTTCGGTGCCCAAGCCAGGGAAGCCGCAGCCAACAGACAGGCCTGACAGTGTGCCCTGTGCCCCGAGCCCGGAGGACAGGCTACTTGCAATGAAAGCACAAGCAGTTACTGCTGGTCTCCCAACTTCCAAGAGACAAAAGTGCAAGGAGTAGATTGCTAACAGCAGTGCAAACTTTGTAAATTGTAGTGAAGAAATGGAGCAAATCCACATCAACTTTCCTGGCAACCCTTCTCACTTCTGTCCTCTCTCTCAGTCCAGCTTTATTTCTGTGGCCATATGCACACCATATATCATGCTGCGTGTAGATTTAACCTTTGCACTCTTCTAGTTAGGCCCCAGCTGGTGGTGTCTCCTACTGCTGGAGCTGAACGGAGGAGGATCTCGCTTAGCCTTTGGCAGGGCTTGTGGCACATGTCCCACTGCTGGCACTCGACAGCATGGATGCCCGAGCTCGCTACCAGCCGCAGGGAGCTGGTATTTGCCAGGTGCAAGTGGCAGAGCTGCTGCTCAGAGGAGGGTCTGGTGCCTGACTAGACGGGAGCTGCGCGGAGGGGTGGCTCGTGGTGACAGCAAGGTCTCCCAAGAGCAGTCTCTGGTGCGAGGGGCCCGCGGTGGCCTCAAGTCCTGCCTGCCCCCATGGTGCCTGCAGCTTGGGGCTGCGTGGGCGCCYGCTGGCCGCGGGAGCGGAGTGGCGAGGGTGGCACTGTTGCAGCCGCCGAGCCTTCGCACGGCTGTGGTTTCTAGTGCCAGGAGAGGTAGGCGCAGCTGTCTGTTTTATTTAACTTGGCTTCACCTTCTCGTTTTCTTACCTAATCTGATCTCCCTGCCTTCCYTTAGTCTCCCAGACGGGCCGGGCTGCGCGGTGGCCAACGGCTGCCTGCAGCGCGAGGAGGCATGCCTGTGCCGGAGCTGCCAGGCAGCCCCTCGCCGCTGAATTACCGAGCYGGACCGCTCTGCTCCTTCCCTGCCCTCGCTCCCCTCCGTTCCTGCCACCCGCTCTCTCCCAACCTCCGTTTYGGAGCGGGCTGGCTGGGCACAGCCGCTGCCGGTGGCGTGCGCGGGAGCTGCCGGAGCAGGCTGAGGCTGGCTCGTCGGGGTGGGGGATGCCCGGCTGGGGGTGTGTTTTAAGCAGTAACCTTGCAGGGCTTGGTAGGGTGTGGAAGAAAACGATGTGCTCCGGTTAGCACCGTGAAGCTTGCTGAGGGAAGCTGTTCGCGGGACAAATTCTCCAGTTCCTCTGCTGCTGCTGCTGCTGCTGCTCAGGCTGTTAGTACTGCTGCCGCTTGCATTTTTTCAAAGGGCAGATCCAGCCCTATCAAGCGCAGCAAGCAAAACTTTCTCTTGCCCTTTCTCTGCGCTTTTTGCTGCTGCTGCTGCTGCTCAGGCTGTTAGTACTGCTGCCGCTTGCATTTTTTCAAAGGGCAGATCCAGCCCTATCAAGCGCAGCAAGCAAAACTTTCTCTTGCCCTTTCTCTGCGCTTTTTAGAGTCCTATAAATTTGTCGAGAAGGCGAACTGTGATGATGTGCCCGTGTCTGTTGCCTAGCGTGGCCTGATCTGGGACGCCGGTTAACAGCCAGGGCATCAAGCTGAAGGAGAGCTGAGCCTGCCCGCTGAGTGATTTACGACGGTGTGAGCGCGCAGAGCGGCCCTGGGTTACTGATCAGCTGGGATGCACGGATAAGCTGTGCCCTCGGTGCCTCTCGGTCGCGGGTTTCGAAGTCCTTCGCGAGCATTAATTAGTTCCGAGCTGTCTCCCTGCCCCTGCAGTTTTCCAGTTGGGTAAACGGAGACCGGGAGAGGTTAATTGAACTTTGTATCCTTCTGGCTCTCATTGACTGGGGAGGAATTGGAGTCGCTCAACCTTCTTTAAAAGCCAGGCTATCGGCGACTCACCTGAAATCACACGGCGAGGCAGTGTCAGGGCTCGGCGCGTGCTCTGCTAATCCCGACTGCACGGCCCGGCTCCGCCACCAGCCTTCTCCCCTGCCTCCGCGCCACCCGGGCCCTTTACTTTCCTTTTATTTGGAAGGAACAAGAAGATGTAGAAATTAATAGCTTAATTACATTAAGAAATAATGAGAGGAACTGATATGCAGGATTAATTACAAGTAARTTCCCAAACTGATTTGCGAGGAGGACGTGCAGTTGGCTCGGCAGCGCTGTTGAGCTGGCGAGCCGGCTCCCCAGGCTTGTGCCGGTGCCTCTGCTCCGAACACGGCTGGAGCTGCGCAGCCGGCGTGTAAGGCTGCCCCGGCTGACGCTAATGAGGAAGCTGGAGAGGGGAAGGTTCAACCCCCGTAGCCGTCTCATCTCGTCTCCTTCGCATGGTGAATCTGTGTCTGACTGACGCTGGCATATCTGTAAAGTGAGCCGGTTGTATAGCAGAGTTGTAATGTGGTGAGGGGTTTGTGAGGAGCCCGGGGCCAGTAGCGAGTGAAGAAGGGGCAAGAAGCCCTTTTTGTTGTTAAAAAATTTTTTTTTTTTATTCCCTCGTGCGCGCTTGCTCGCTTTCTCTGATGAATGGCTGAAGCACAGCTGACAGACTCTGGAGGGAAAGCGGATCCTTTATGAGCTGCATTGCAGGAGAAAGGCTACAGAGAAGTTTCTTTTATTAAAAAAGTGACCTGACAAGATAGATACACTTGACTTGTACGAGCATTTGAGATGCAACAGCTCCTTTCCGAATGTGTTCAGATGCAGCTGGGGGATGAATCCTGGGAGCAGATGAGAGCTGCCTGTGGTGATGCTAAGCACCCTCCCTTCCTGCGCAGAGTGGTCAGGGATGCTCAGCACCCTGCAGGACTGGACCTCTATGCAAAAAGATGCTTGCCAGCTTTGCACTTGTATTCCTCATACCAGCCTGCATTTCCTTCTGCATCATCACCATCCATAACGTTTCAGCACCTGGAGCTCAGCTGRCAATCTCCAGATACTAAATTCCTGTCATTTTTACAGCAGCAGAGGCACTTAACAGATTAAAATAACTGTGTATCCTGCAAAAATTCAGATCTTAACAATTAAAGGATTGAATTGCCAAATCTGTCATGAACAAAAAGACAGTCAGACCATTTAATATCAGACAAGCTTTAGCTCATGCTCACTGGAGGCTTGGATAGGTCTGGGGTGGAAAAGAAGATGAAACTTTTCTGTCATAGTTTGCCAGTGGAGTCCATGCCTAAAATTTGTAGGAGTAAAAACAGGCTTTGTAGGATGTCCATAGCTCTGTCAAATTAATGGTGCAGGAGATGGGCAGAATCCATTTGCTCTCCYCTAGCTGTATTCTTAGCAACGGATATGAAAACATAAAAGATAAAGAGCTTGCCCAAGCTGTCCTTGTGTCTGGGGGTCAGTCAGAGGTACGGAGCAGGGCTGGTGAGTAAACGGGTGCCACTTCTCAGGCACGACCTTCCCTCTGGTGGGCTTTGGAAACAGGTTTTCTGAACAGAGCCTCCTCTTTCTGTGAGCGACTGTGTCCTTGTACGATATGAGCGAGACAAGATGTCCCGCCAAAGTTAGCCAGGCAAAACCCAGCCTCCTCGACTAATAAACCAGGCATGGACAAATGGTGAGCAGCCTGTATTATACACGTTGTTTAATTAATCCACTGACTGTGCATCAGCGCTCTCTCCGAGATATCTGTGAAACAATAGGCAGTAAATGAAAACCCTGTTAATTTTTCACTGGTAATTACAATGAATGAATTTCACCCCATTACATTCTGTTAGAGCTCCGTGTTGCATCTGTGAGTGATAGAGGCATAAATATTGATTGAACAAGACCTGTTTGCTTTACAAAATGATGAGCATCAGGATGTCTSGGTACCATTCATGGCTTGATGCCTTAAAAAAAGTAAGAGGGGTGGAGGGAAAAGGTGCAAAAACTATGCTTTTTTTTTTTGCTGGTTAGAAGCTAAATAAATTTCAGTGCAGGTAACATGTATCATGTTGACAAAAGATGTTGAGAATCAGAAGGGGAAAAATGCTTTTTCTTCTGCTCTGAAAGGACAGAAAGAGCTTGAAAAGTCCCAAAGCTGTAGAATTACTCCAAGGTGCGAGGTTGTAGAAGGAGGCGGCATGTCAGGGCCACTTTGGCATTAGGAACGTGGCAGTTGACTTTTGTTTTTAAGTGCTCGGTATGTTCAGGATGGACTTATGTGAGGATTTTGTTTTTGTCCTGACTTGCTTTTTTGTGTGTACCCTGTCTTCACCCACCTCCTAAGTTAAAAATCGGCTTGCTAGCTTGTCACTTYGCAGTTCAGTACACGAAGACCTCCTGTGCTCGTGGGTTTTGGTGGGAGGAGAAACCAGCTGGAGAGGTGCCTGGGGGAGGAGTGTTCAGCCCAAACCCAAATGTTATTCAACAAGTCCAAGGCCACAGAGGATACCCGGGGACTGATCCCCTGTGCTGTGCTGCCCTATCATTGTGTTAGCTTCAGGGCGATGAGGCTCGTTCCTGTTTAAAATCTCAGGGTTTAACTTGGGGGATAGGCACTCACCTAAATACAGGTTTCCTTCCTAGTGCTTAATGTTTAGGGTGACAATTTTGAGCCTCCAGAAAAATAGTTTGACTACCGTGGAGCTGGCTGCTGAAGGCATATCGGGGGTGGTGTTGATCCTGGGGTGAGCTGTAGCAACCCAGGATACAGGATGGTCATGGTCTCTTTTATAATCCACTTCTCCTGGCAAAATCCCAACAGAGAACCCTGCATGTTGCCAGCAGGAACTGTTTTTAGCTTCTCTCTGGCTTATGTCGCATGGTGACATGTCCTCTTTAGGTGACCAGGAGAAGGGGTGCTCTCCCTGTCTGTTGGTCTAAAACCACGTCTGTCCGTGAGGTCTGAGTCCTTGCCGCTGCAGCTGGGTTTTTAGGAAGACTCAGCTCTTGGGCATGAGCAGGGTGACACTGAYTCTTGGTGACCCTCAGGACAGGCTTGGCAAAAAAAAGTCCAAAAAAGCTCGTCTGTTAATCTCTTCTAGGAAACTGTCCACTTGTGCAGGACTTTGAGTGGGAGTTGAGTCTCTGGGAAGTCTGGGCCCAYGTTGCTTTAAGGCTGGAGGGTCTCCGAGGTGAGGTCTGTGTCCATACGACACCGTTTGCATTTGGGGTGTTGCTTCTTCATTCAGCATCTTAGATATGGCACATATGTTGTGAAGYGTCTTGATGCTTAAGAAAGATGCTGTTTATCTGGAAGAGATTTTTTTCCTATTCATCCTTTCACCATTTCATGCATGTAGGAAGGTAGATTATTTACTCAAAAAAACAGGTTATTTTCTCTTCCTCCCTCTTCCTTTCCATAAGAGAATGTCTTCCTGATATATTTTGATGTAATCAGGGCCCAGGGAACGTTTCGGCTGGGTTTGTTTCATTTTGCTTTTTCCAGACATCTCTTGATTCTGGTTCCGCAGTGTGATCTGCCCCTCCCCTCAGTCACGGGGAATTTTGCACGTCGGATGCCTACAGAATAAGGATTATGTGGCTGGGGAAAGCAGGTCTGTGGAGCATTTACATTATTGGGACTTATTTAAAGTTTTTCTTTTCTTCCTGCAGCTCAGTAGTTTGTCGTAGGAATGAAGCCCTAGGCAGAGAGCATAAGGTAGAGTCTGTTGAGCCATTTGTGGTTTTGCAGGCACACGCCTATGAGAGGGAAGTGTAAGACAGACAAGCACGGAGACTCGAGGGACGGTACTTGGAGCATCAGAATTGCACATAACACAATCTTATATGCCCATATAAGTGTGTGCATGGCATTATTGTCCTCAGCTGACAAAGTCGCAGGTAGCAGAATATAGGTTTTGAGTAGAATTTTGAGTCCAGTGTTTTTCTTGGATAAATGGACATGTGTGTGGTTTACTCAGGGTATAAATAAGAGAATGACACCTTTCCAGATATAGGAGAGCTGCTTGGAAAGAGCTGCTGGGGCACATCATGTGACTGAGGGTTTGCAGCAATTTGCAGAAGGTGCCAGCTGTGATGGGTGTTGAATTTCAGATGCTGAACTCAGAGACCCGCTTCAGCATAGTCCCGAGGGACAACCTCAGAGATGTGCAGCCTCTCCGTAATGTGGGATCACAGCCCACCTATTAAAATCGATGGGACTGTTACCATTTGCCCTGTGTGTCCAGAGGAGCTGGTGCCTGATGTGGTGTTAGGATGCCTGTGCGGTGCTACACATTGCGTGTGCGTAACGTGCATTTRGCACATGACTGGCTGAGCTTGTCTGTTTTTCTTTTTCCTCTGCTTATTTTTTGTTTAAAACATCCCAACCTTTCCCGTGAGCACATGAGCGACTAAATTACATGTACAAGAGCGGTGGATGATATTAGAGTTGGCAGCAACCACAACCCACAGGATGCCAATTTGGTGTGTGTGCGTGTGTGCGTGCGTGTGTTAGCTCTGGTCTCTTTGCCAGTGGAAAAGAAAGCATGGGAAAGGCATAGAAATACAAAAGCAAGGTACTGCAGCTGTGAAAGAGAAACATGGTTATAACCATTTCCCTTCCACTAGGATGGCCCAGCATTTGGTGCAATCAAACCAATTACAGGGATGTATCCGTGGAGAAAGCAAAAGTAGGATCTGTTTAAGAAAGACGCTTTCCGTGAAATGGTAATTACGTGCCGTGTGACAACAAAGGSTGCAGTGGATTGACTATTAATTGGAGTAGCACGAGCGGGGAGATGGCTGGCATTTAGCTGTGTGTTTTTTACTGGCTTCCTCCTGTTTAAAGAAGGAAGGGGTGAAAACCAGATGACAGTTGGGGGAATTTGCTCGCAATCCACTTTCCTGTGCAATGGAAAAACCATTCCCCCCCCCCCTTCTCTCACAGTGAAATGTTCGCATTTTGCCAGCAACACTTAGCACAGTTGCTTACTAAGCTGCAATTAAATTGATTTCCCACCCTCCTTCCCCTTTTGGTTGCAAAATCTCAGTGGGAGTCAGTGTTAGAGGAAGAGTTAGCTAAGAAGGAGATCTTGAGCCCAGTCTTTTGCTGGTCTAAATCAGTATTGCTCCATCATTTGTATGTATTTTCATATGTGCTGGGATAAACTCAGCTCAAAACGGAATCATGCTTATAAAACCTCTTGTGTGGCAGATGCTAATGCTGCCATAGGAGTTTCTTTCCCAGTAGCCCCACYGCGATCCCGGTGCTGGCAGCTCTGCCCCAGTGTGCCCCAGCGGGAGGGTTCGTGAGAGGCCCCCAGGGCATGGACGGGGACACAGCTCCGGCTGGCCAGCCCCGAGCTACTCTCAAATGAGGTGGCAAAAGCAAATCGTGGCAGCCGCTCCTGCGGCCCATGCGTGTGGGATCRGGGCACGAGGGGGAAGGAGGCAGTTGGAGCAAGCCGAGAGCCGGACGAGCACGGTTGCTGCACCAGCTCCGCATGTTGGCGTGCCAGGCTCTGCACGTCGAAGCTCTGTGTCCCTTCCTGTGGAGCACGTGTGCTGGAAGGAGGAATTTATCATCGTTAACGTATGCGTTCAGAAAATGATCAGTGGTGACAAGTTCATCAGGAGTTCACTGCTTTATTTATCAAGGCTGCATTAGTAATACTAATAGTTTGCTTTCATCCAGCTGTGTCAAAGCTCCTTATAAACCTTGATTAACCCTTGCAGCAGCCTTTGCAGAATAAGAGCACTGCACTGTCCTTTGCATCGCATGGAGAAGCGTTTTGGGAACGGACGTGTTAATTTAACTCTGGCTTCTCCGTGTGGACCGGGGTGGGATTGAGTGTGTGCTGGGGGGGACCTGAGCTGGGGGCAGAGGCCTGACGAGGGCACTTCTCTGCTGCCAGGGCCCTGCTCGCACTAAGCCCTAAATTGCACCTTGCTGCATAGAGGCAGAAATTAGTAATGATTTACCACAAACCAACTTGAGCTCCAGCTTTGTAGTATTATTTGGAGGAGCGAGTCAGCTAATCATTGCGTCTCATCTCAGAAAGGACCTCAGCAATAGCGGGAAGTACAGTGCCAGGAGACAATTGATTCAGAAACAAAATAGGTTCATTTTCAGATCAGGCTGAAAGACAAGGGAAAGATTGATTTTTTTTTTTCTTTTTCTTTTCTTTTTTTCTGCTTCTCTATTTCAAGTGCAACTGAGGGTTTTACTCTTTTCTCTCCTCAGTTTTCTAGTTGGAGAAGCCAATGATAAAACTGATTGGAAAGTGATACGAGGAGAACAGGGCTTGTGCACTGCAAAAACAAATGAGCTCTGAAATCACCTTCTATTCTCTAAATATTGTTCGCAGAGCCAGGAAAATTGAGACGGATTATTATTACTATTTTTAAAGCCACTGAAGGAATAAGTCCAAAGGATGTAATTTGGCCCAAGCAAGGAGACCAAGGCTGCTTTGTCCTGGCTTTCTAAATAGCTTTGTCTGCATTTAGACACACACCATTTCCTTTTCAAGGACCACTGTCGGCATCAGACAATTACAAACACACCTCATAACACATTATTGAGGCGCACAGCTCACAAATAAGACAAAAGTATGTTCAGTGGCCCAGACATCATTTGCAGCCCCCTCATGCTGCGTGCAATTTTTTTTTTCTCATGCATTTAATTTTTAGTTCATTGTAGATAGGTGTGACAGAGGAAATAAGAGAGTGAGGGGAAGAGAGTGGCAGGTGACGGCAGGCTCATTTTCAGTGGCTTGAGTCAGTTCCCCTCCCCTCGGCAAATCTGCTGAGAGTCTTCTGACTTCACTTAAGTTCTTCCAGGTTTACGCAGATGACAGTGAGAAAGGAACTTGGCTCCTACTCCTGAGTACCACTATTTTCTCCTGCCCCTTTCCCTCTAGCTTTGTCTGTATGGAGGTTTTTAAAAYGACTTAATTAATTATTCTCTTTTAAATAATCTGGCCAGTGCTGCCCAGCACAGAATCCCTTTAAGCATGCAAGTCCCTGATGACTTCCATATATATATATATTTAATTAAAGCTTTTATTTTTGGAGCATTTTTCCACTGAGCCAGGGTAATCTGCTATCCCTTATAGGTTCTGGGCCCTTTAGGATGGAAGGTACCATATACTCATATGGTCTATGACATACAAGACAAAGTAGTTTAGTTTTTCCTGTGGAAAAAGTGAAGAAAGCTTTTTCTGCCCACCCACCCACCCACCCACAGGTCTCGCTTTCTGGAGCGACTTCCAATCTGTTCGTAGGTTCCCCGAGCAGCGAGCACCGAGACTGTGAACTAGTGCTTCCCTTTGGAGGAAGCAGCAGACATTACAACCCAGATGGAAAACCAGGCCTGCTTCTTCCTGARCGTGTTTGCAGAATTATCACCCTCAGCACTTCCAGCTTTTAAAACTTGGAAAAATTTGCTGTTCGCACTTCATTCATATGCTTCTTAGGCTTTTGGCAAGGGAGGGAACTGCAAAGAATTTGGGTTGAGATCTGCTGTTTAAGCTGTCTTGGGTGATATTTTTGAAGGCTCCGGAGCACTGTAGCCCCTTTATGCTTTGACCTTGCCCAGCTGTAATTTGAAACTCTTGAGTTGGGCTTAGGAGAGCTCCCTGCCATTGCCTGCTGGCTAAGGAAAGCTGGCTGTTTTTCCAGCTGAGTGGGCAACATGAAGACGCAAGAGGGCCACTGAAATTGGTATTTGGCTCCAAAGTCCAAGAACCAAGCTAAAAGGGAAGTTGTCATTTCATGTGATTCTGCGTTTCTGCAGGAGTAGAGTTGGTCCAGGAGGGAGTAGGGGAGGTACAAGATAGAGCCATTGCATTTTTAATGCCCTTTGCATTTTCTGGAGTGATAATATGGGGTAATTTGGAGAGAGAGATTCAAACATGCATTAACCAGCCATCTGGTCCTGTGACTAAAATCAAAATGAATGACTATCCATATAACAATAAGAGTTAAACCATGTACAGCATGTAGGCTACATATGGCCTGTTCCTCGTGGTATTATGAAATGCTTTGTGAAGCACCATCCGATCCTGCAGGAAGATCATCTGGTTTAGATCTCTTACAAACATTAAGAGCTGGGGCTGGGGCTGCAGCGAGCACCAGCCCGCCGCGGTGCGGTGTAGCCCCCGTGCTGGTAGAGCTGGCTTCAGCGGGGTCAGGTGCTGTGTGGAGGCGGTTTGTCCCGCTCGGGGCGGTGTGGAGCGAGGGACGTCGGCTTTCTGCGGGAAACACATGGTGCAAGTCGTGGGAAGTCGTTAGTAGCGGTTCTGCGCTGAAATTCTTTAGCCGTCAGAAGGAAAATCAGTTTGCCTTTCTTTCTTCAGTTCAGACCTTGACATTTTTTCCATTTAATTAAGTAATGGCACACACAAAAATACTATACTGTGTGTTTAAAGAGTAGGACAAAGGTTTCAAAGTGGAGCGTGCTAAAGCTAGGAGATGCTAGCATACCTGTCGCAGCTTTAATTTAGGCCCTTCAAGCAGGTGTCGTATGAAGCTTTGCTGATGCAGTCAGGTACAAGAGTGTCCATGCGGTGTGCTGGAGGGCCTCTGCTCCTCTCTTAAGGAACCGTTTTATTTCATTCCTTACTGCCGTCTGCTGACCCTGGAGCCCATTAACCGCACACGGAGCAGAACGCTATTCACTTCCGCGCAGACTTTCCTGTGGCGTTCAATGCTCCGAAGGCCAAGTGCTTTACAAGCAGTAATAAATGTGTTTGCACAGCTTTCTGGGTAAATAAGAGCGTATGTCTGTGTTGCGGAGGTGAGAAACTGAGGGAATGAATTGAAGTTGCCTAAGCTGAGATGCCTGCTACTTTGGAGTCCCTTAAAGTGTGAGGACTAGAGTTGAATTTTGGAACTTGGTGTTTTGTGCAGACTTGAGAGCTGAGCTTAGCAGGTGGCTGGGTGCAGTCAGCTCTCCAGCAAGTTAGTCCCCAAAGTTTCAACTCAGACACCTGGAAAATGTACAGTTGTTCCGTCCCCATGTAAGACTGAGGATGGTACAGCTGTGGGGGTGGTCAGCACTAGAAATGGTGAGAAGACCAAGCCTACAAAGAGCTTGAAATCTGCTGAGATTTTAGCTGCTTTGTTCTTAGGAAGCTTTGTGCATTCCTGCAAAATTAGGCTTTCTAAAGGCTTCTCACTTTGCAAAGTTTGGCAACATTTTTCAGAGGAAAAGTAAAATATCCACGCCCAACAGAGAGGCTGCCATCTGCCAAGTTTTAAGTCCCTGCCCCAAAGCTTGGAGAAGAAAGGACATCTCAAAAAGAAGGTCACCAGGATTTCGTAATAGGAGCAAAACAGCTTATTTCCTCAGTTTTGTTATTTGAAAGAAGAGTCTGTTTCTCTCTGCCCAACCCTTAATCCCCTTGCAGTAGAAAAACAGCCAGGAAATTTTCAAATGAAATATCTGAAATTTGAAATTAAACTTACAAGTGGCACAAAAGAGAAGCTGATAATGAGAAAAGTCAGACACTGGCAATCCCAGCTGCTGCTATTGACTTGGCCTGCATTAATGAGCACAGATATGGAATATTTCCTCAACAAGTATCTCTTGGATGCATCTAATGTACTCAAGAAATACTATGTTTCCGAAATTAAACATAAATATAAAAGCGCTTTTTCTGCTTTGCAAGGACAGTGAGTTCTGGCAGGCATTTGAATGCCAAGGAAGGTCATTCAGATGAGCTGTAATGTTCTTTACCTGGGGCAGCACGGGGCTTAGAAAGGTGAGAAATTCTTTCCTTCTTGTGGAAGCATCAGAGAAAGAAAGTCAGTTCCAATTTGGCCTTTGCAACCAGAAGCTCTACTAGTCTGTATAAAGCAGAGGAAAATGTTTTAGCACTCAAGGGCGCTGACTTCTGAGAAATGAAATATGGTCAACATTCCTGAGCAGTCACAACTCGTGTTCAGTAAAACAAGATTTCTCCGCTTTCAGTGCTTTATTGCACCCTTCATATATCAGGTCTGCTGTCCTGCTTACAGTATAGTGGCCAAATCTTGATGCTGTAAATGAAATGCAGCCCAGAACGGAGGAACATCTGCTATTTAACCAAAACTTACCTTACTTGGACTGAACTTGTTAAAATGGGGCAGAAGCTTGTGTAAATGCACTTATCTTAGATGCAGTAGCACATACAGGTTTAGCACAAAGGTTTGTCTATGCATTAGCTGGAAATGAACTAAATAAATTGTAATTTGCACCTTTTTATCTCAGTGATGCCTGCTTATGGGTATCCCTATTTGGAATAAAAGATTATTCTGGTTCAATTAATTTTATATCAATACAAGCTAAATAATTAAAGGTGTGAATGAAATGCCAGCTAGTTATTTCCATTCCATCTTATGCAGAGGCTGTGTTGAGATAATTGTTGAGATCAGAACAGGGCACTATCAGAGCACCTAGCGATGCGGATGTTAGTCCAGTGGAAGTGTGTGTACATAATCTCACAGCTGAACAGTTCTCCTGAATTTCTCTACATAAATATGAATTGGACTAAACTAATCTTTGATGTACCCAGGAGTCCAGATCTCCTGATATTAACACCAGTTTGGTCACTGACACAGACTGTGTATGGCTTTGGACAAGCCAACATCTCTCTTCCTGAATACAAGATTAGGTCTAAAGATGTTTTTTCCCATCTTCAGATAGAACTAGCAGCCTTTACTGTACCAGAAAGATAAACTTGTGAATTTCCACTTTTTTCCTAATTTCCAGAAACAATATTTCAAGTCTCTGGGCTTTGAGTGGCATTCACAACTTGAGTGGTATTTCACAACCATTTTGTTATAGTAGGCTGTGATAGATAACTGGCCATTTTTGTATCAAAATCATGGGAAATTTTTCAGAATAATATTTGTCCAATAAAAAATAAAAACTTTAAAGGATAAAAGTTAGGGATACTTTTTTCTTTGAGAACAGGCTAACATTTGACCTGAAAAGTGTGATATTTCCCTATTTCTGAGGAGCAACTAAATTAATATGCTGCTTAGGAATTCTTTTTTTTCCCCAAATAATCCTTTTTCAGTGTATCATACACAGGTACAGGGATGTGGAGATTAATTTGTTGAAGGTTTTAATGTTTCCTAAGTGTTGCAGTACTCAAATTCCATACAGGGCTGGTTTTGACTGAAGCAGCTTTAAAGACACCCAGTTCATCAAAGCATTAAAGCTTAAGCTCCACTGACCAAAAGACCCCTAAAAACTCAGGCAGTGCAGAACTTCAGTGGGATGTAAGCACATGCTTAAGGGCTTTTGCCTTACAGGTTGAGGTTTATGCATGTGCTCAAAGCCAGGTACTTGCTTAAGAACTTCTCTGAACTGTGTAGCAGGGTGAGAAGAAAGCACTGAGAACTCTAAGTTCACTTTTCTGTAAATGGGGCTGATTTCAGATGCCACATTAAGGAGTACTGCAAAGTTTTATAATCTGGCAGCTTGGTTTAGTGCCTTCAGTAGTGTTGCCTGGCTGTGCTCTTGCACAGGAGCCACAGTGTGATTACAAGGGCTGTTAAGTGCCCTTAATATTCATGCTGTTAGAGAGACTATTTACTCCTGCAGGCTCTGCTGTCTGCTGCTATTTGCAATAGCATTACATTGATGATTAAATCACAAATGCTACATTGAATAGCATGTGAAGCCCCTCTAGCTAGGAGATTCGAAGGCAGAGTTAAATCTCTCCTGTTTGCCCATCTCCTTTTTTCTAGGTCTCCTAAGTGAGGGCATTTTTTTAAGCAAACAAAATACATAGGGAAATGTTCAGAGCCATGAAACGAGAAGGGCAATAAGCCCCTTGCAGAGAGGTTAAGAGAACATGGCATATTCACTCTGAAGGAAGGAAGCCGGAGGGCTTCTATACAAATGTATAATGCAATGTTACTGTACATACAGCTTCTCCTTTTGCTCTCTTTAGTCAGCAAGGGCAGAATGAGAAGTCACGGATATAAACTGCAGCAGGGACAGTTTGGGATGTTTCTGAGAACATGCCAAAGAGAAAAAAGTTGAAAAAGGAAGCTGAGTAATCTCTTACTAATTCAGATGCTTTTGGTCAGGCCTGGATTGTATCTGCTGCTCATGTCCAGAGCCTAGACGACCCTGCTTCAACCTGATGTGTGGTGTGTTCAGAAGGGAACCTGGAGTTAGCCCTCTCACTACTGAAGGAGGTGGTAATTCTGATGGGTCATACTGTGCCACTGTTTTTCTGTAAAGCGGAAATTTCCACTGGAATTAACAACATAGGGACGAAGAAGTGTTGAAGTAGTAAGTGTTCCTGCTTGTCCCTGAAGCTAGGGGACATGAACAAGAAGAACAGCTTGCTGACTAAGATGGGGTTATAGTCGTGACTAAGACGGGGACTATACTCGGTAGTGCTGCAAATGAGGGAGTGCTACAGGGTACTACAGTGATTTTTTGAGCTGAAGGCAGCATCTGCTTATTGTAGAAGGACCCCCGATCCATCCCAGGCTGTCTGGATACTGGGAGAGAAGTTGTTCCCTGTATCTTTCTCTCTGCAGGTTGGTCTGTATCAGGTTTGGGAAAGTGCCGCTGCAGCGTCTGTTCCCCGCCGTGCCCGTGCCGTTGTTGTAGCTGCCCCGAGGTCCCTGACTGGTGCCCCAGAGCAGCGGTGGCCCTGGCAGGGCTGTGCTCCTCCCACCTTGCCAGCTTCACCACGGGGAGCTCCTCCCTCACGCGCAACCTCAGCTCCTGTAGAGGTGACTTCAGCCTGCCAGGTATTTTAGAGAAAACAGGCAAAAAGAATTTCTTAGTACTCTGCCTCACTTGTTTGGCTTCTTCCCATCCCTCTCAGTCCACCTAAGCTATTTGCTCTCTTCCCTTCTTGCTGCCATGGGTCTCKGGCAATTGCAGATGTTGCAAGCTGGCGGCTTGTCGCAGAGGTGCCCTGATGCTTCTATTGTCCTGTCTAAAAATGTGCAGCTTCCCAGTCCAGCAAGAAAAGCTTTAGTTTAGCTCTTGCGGCCTGAGGCATGGCAGCTGAGCCTGGGGTTTTGAAAGGCATGTGCGGGTGTTACCACCACGCAGTAGAGTCTGGGTGTTGGGCAAGTGGGTGTTGAGCTCCTGGCTCTGGAAACACTGGGCGGTAAATCCTTGTCCCTGGGGAAATGTTCAGATACTTTCTTGAGACTGATTCCCTGAGGCTTCTTTGGTGAATTACTTGTTTATGTGGCTTTCTTTTGAGGGATCTTGATGAGAAGAGTCCTGACGAGGTGAACATTAATGAACCTGTCATTTAATCACTCCCCTGTCGGTTTCAGTTAGAGGGAGCAGTGCGGTGGGAACAGTGGGGAAGCCTGGTTAGATGCTGGCAGAAGGCCTTGCTCAAGGTTCAGTGAATTTCAATTGATCTTGAGCTAGTCGTATGGTCATGCTAGTCATGCTATTCATTAGGGGAGGGAGTGTGAATTAGGTGCTTAGTAGAAATGTTCCAAGCAGATCTGAATAGAACTGATTTCTCTGCTGCCTGATTAGAGGAGAAAAATTATCTCACCCAATCCTCCTCCTCTTAGAGATGAATACTCACCTCTCCCTTTGGGGACTCCTCGGAAAGGGCTGTCAGGCATCTGAAAACTAGCAGCACTGCAGAGCGTTGTGTCTGTTTCAGGGAGCTGTGCTCAGGGGTAGCGGGAGAGGTGGGACCAGCATGGCCTAAAAAGAGTAGATCTGTCAGGGACAAGCAGGTTGGTAGAGTGAAGTTGTAATTTTTGGGAGCTCCTCCTGGCTTTGGGCAGTTTAGATGCTATTGGTGGTGTAGAGTCATACATAAAAGCACAGTTTGTGAGGTGGCAGACAGGGGTCCAAATGAAGTGGTACAGGCTAGAGATGGACCATGAATGGGAACAGGATTGGTGGAAGAGATTACCTTTGGGATGAATTTGATGTATGTCCTTCCCCAGACTGTCTGGTACCCATTGCAGGAAACTCTGCAGCTGGGATATAGTTTTCTGCTAAATACTGTAGGAGGCTCACACTGGCATAGGGATGCTGGTAGATCTGGCTAACTTTAGGGGAGGTCAAATTATAGTAGGAGTGCATGGCTACATCTCTGCTAGGTTTCATGTAGCTGTTTGCTCCTGCCTGCATTGCAGGCACTGCTTTTGAAAAAGCCAAACAAGGCAGAGGTTTGGGTCCAGAAAACCCGCTGTGTGTACCTCCCAGAATGTAATCGTTTGACCGAGAACTTCTTGTTTYGGCCCAGCCCCAACTGGTACAGATGATAAGGCAGGTTTTCTTCAGGACAGAGRCAACCTGGAACAAGGGGCTGGCAGACAGCAGAGGAAGCCAGAGACAGGCTCTGTGCTGCCAACTCACTATGAGACATGGACAAGCCACCCTGCTTTGTGCCAAATGTGTCCAACATATATCTACATCTTCTGTACGGTGCTTGGGATCTAGGGGAAGAAAATGATGTATAAAGTGCTCTGTGTTTTCATCCCGATGGCCATCAGTGGAAGGCAGGATTAAAAATAACTTCTGCAAACTATATACGCACACCTGTCAGCAGCTGGGGAGTAGGTGCCCCTCTCAACAGTTGTTTGAACAAATTCTGGCCAATCTGACCAAATGCCAAGGAGAAATCTCCCAACTCCCAGGGACTGCCTGACAAGATGTCTGTCCTTCTGTCCCGGCATTACTGCTGCCACTGCTGCTGCATCCTCAAAGAGGCCTGCTTCTTTTTATTTTGAGCACATTCTGTGCACAAAAGTGGAGATTGTTTTGTTTTTTTCCCTTCTTTGTTTCCCTAAAAACCAAAATGAAAACAATAACCAAAACCTGAAAGCAAAACTAACGAGCAAACAAAGAAGAAAACCTCTGGCTGCTGTTGCCTTCTGACAGGCTGTCCCTGGGAATAAGATGCCTTGCATCTGTAGGGCCTTAATTCAGTGGATGAGAGAGAGAGAGAGAAAAAATACCTTGCAATAAACTAATCCTCTCTGAATTGCAGCTGCTTTTTGCCAGTGACATTCAGGCCTGATGCCTACTGATGGGCTTCTACCTTCTTTTTTTTCCCGCTTGAAGGCCTTCCTCTGAGTCCATGTATTTTTATGGACAGGGTAGAAGGAGAGAGAGCAAAGCAAACTGCCCTGCTTCTGATTTTGGTTTGTGGGATTGTTTCTTGCCCTTTCCCTCCCCCTCCCCCTGACGCTCTCATGTGACCAGGCCCCCGTTTCGTGGCAGGCTTGACATGTTCCCTTTTCACACCGCCCATGCTGAAGCTGTACTGATCGAGGCAGTAAATCAACTTGCTGGCACGGTGGAGACAAATGACAGCTGTAATGTGAACTGAGGGGGATCAGATAAAAAAGAAAAAAAAAAGAAAGAAATAGGGTACCAAACAATGAATGGGCTATGAAATGAAATCTCTCTCTYGATCGAGGCTCTTCTGCAGAGCAGAGCGGGTCTGATGAAGGCGAGAAGCACTGCGGTTGCAACCCCACCAAGGAGGAGGTGTGCGTTTGTAAGTGACGGAGCACACGTAACCCTGGGGTGCCCAGGTGCGCACATGTGCACATGGAGCGCGTGCCTGCGGGTGCTGGAACGTGGCACCTCACGGGTGCTCTGCCAGCATGGGTCTGGGCAAGCCACGTGCAGGACCATGGTTGCATGCTGCCGTCACGCTCCATGTCCAGGCAAAAGCTAATGGATGTAAAAGGTGAGGATAAAAGCCTGTATCCACACTCTGTGATGAAATGAGGGATTGAATAGAGGGCACTAAATGGAGCTAAATCATAGGCCAGTTTATAGTCTCGCTGTCTACAGCTGCTGGAAAGGTTTGATCTGAGATACTATTGTTTGAATGTCTCTATAGCTCTTAAGGTTGCAACCTCTCCATTTGCTGCCTGGTTTAGCTGGGCTTAAATTTTTTTTTTTTTTTTTTTAATTCATGCTGGTGAAAGTCTGGTAGCCCTCAAGACTTAAGTCTTCTATTGATTTCTGCAAGAGGCAGTGACTATTTTTGCTTCCTTGTACTGCCCAGACAGTGTCCCTAAGACCTGGTGCACACTTTGGGGACTGAGAAGGGTTTTTGGAGCTGAGTCAGTGGCATCTCTGCTGGGTGGGTGATTATCCACTCAGAGCTGAACAGAGACTGGCAGCTCCCTATAGGCCACAAAACAGATGTCAGATGGCAGTGATTTAAAGCCCCTGTCATCTGGAGACAAACCAGTGATAATGATTCTCCATTTATAGATGGGGGCTTTGAGGCACAGGAAGATTTAATGGGGACTGCTTTGTAAAATTAGCTACTTAGCTAAATTTAGCTAAATCTTAGCTAAATTAACTAAAAACTAGCTAAATTTAGCTGAAATTTTTTGAGGATTGTCACTCTTGATGGGAAGAAGAAAAACAGAAATCAGAGGGGAAAGCAAAAAGTAAGTAAATAACGTTGATAAAATTGTAAAACTCTTCAGTAATTCAAACCATGCCCCTACCTTGAATATGCTGTTGCATTTTTGGCATGTAACTAGGATGGGTCCCGAGTCATAAGGAATTAACTGGGTATTGGAATGGAAGGTTATCTCCAGAAAGAGAGCTTAAAACCAAGAATTAACTCAAGGAACTCATTGCTGTCAGACATCTGTGGGATCAAGCACTTGATTATTGATAATGAAAGGATGTGAAATTTGCATAGCCATTCAAAGCCACAGTTTTTATAAGAGAAGAAAAACAGATGGCAGAATACCTCATTCTTCAGAACAGTGTCTTGCTGACAAAAACTGGGAAGAAACATCATTTGTAAGAAATTTTCATTTAGTTGACTAGTCTGGGGATATTTGAGTCTTCTGAAGCAGCCACTACTGGCTAGTGTTAGAGACAAGATACCGAATGAAGTGTCTGGTCTGCAAGTTTCTGAATGATTTGTTGTCTGAAATTAGCTACCGAGAAAAACAATGTCAGTGTAGTCCTGTGCCCTTGGAAGTGAAGTCTGTTTTGCAGGAAGGAGAAATGAAGAAAAGCCTCTGTAGCTGAAGTAGGAAGTGAAAAAGAATAAGATAAAATTCAATTCTGCAAATCTGGCCTTTGGCCAGAATGCTGTGGTGAACGCCCATGAAATTTTGTGGTGTGCCTTGGGATCTTTCATGACCACGAGCACTTAGGGACAATCTTTCCTATGGCAGAGCTACATCTTTATGGAGCCTTGAAGCTGCCAGAGGCAAGACAGATCACTGCAGGTGGACAAAGGGCATGATGCACATTTTTCCATTTATCCCAATTTATTTTGTAGGTAGTTGTAAGCCCCAGGGAAAATTATTCCTAGGAGAGGATCTGGCTATACATTAGTGACTCTCAGTCTTTCAGATGTTCCCAGAGTCACTCTCAACAGACTGACCAAATGGTGTCAGTGGCAATTTAGCCAGGACTGGCATTACTAACTTGCAGTGATGAAGCAGGTCCATTGTGGTCAAAGTCTCTTCATCATCTCTTGAGGAAAAGAGGTGAACAGATGTCCCTTGTGGATTAGGAGGGACTGGAGACCTTGTTTGGTGTATCACCGTTGCATGAGGGAGGGGTCAGTGTAACATTTGCATTCCTGTTTTTTTACTGTGATAGGGAAAGAAGAAGAAAAGTTTTGTGTAATGCTTAAAGCCTGAAGCCCCAAGCACTCCCAAACATTGCTGATCTGCGAGCACGCAGAGCTATTGCAGAAATAGGTGGCCCAGCCTTGTTCCTGAGTAATTGTGTTCTTCCTGCCTGTCAGATGCAATAGTCCTTCACATTCAGCTCCAAAACCAAACCAAATCAAACCCTGACTACAGAACGGCAGCAACAGATGTGCAGACCCCGCTGAGGCACAGAGGGCAGGTTTGCATCTCTGCGCATGGAGCACGCTTGATCTGGCTCTTACTGCCCAATCTATTTCGAGCCCTTGGAGTCGGCAGAGTCACTGCAGCTGAGTGGTACAAATGAAATCATAGTTAGGTGTGCTGGCACCAGAAGGATGCCAGGGGAAGCTGCTTAACAGTATTGCTACCTGGAGTGGGGGAGCGACAAAATGAGCCGGTGACTGCCGAGGGGAGCCAGCGTCCCCTGCCTGGAGACCCTTCCCCTGCCCGGCAGCAAGCTTGTGAAGATGAACACGCTCAACATGGTGACACCCTCGCCGGAGGCTGCGTGGCTGGAAATGAGACCTGGGCCTGCCTAACGAAGGCCCGTCCCCACGTGGTGTCAGGTCCCCAGGGGAAGCGATGCGCTCCCCAGCAGCCCTGTCTTAAATTCAATAGCAAGGAAACCACTCATTTTGATGTCTGTGCAGTTATGGATTGGTTTTTATAGAATCCCATTAGTTTCAGTGACATTAAATGACACTAGGACTCTTCAAAATAGCCAATGTCGAGATTAAGAGTGGGCATTAAATATCTTACCTATTGATATTCAGATACAGTTCCTACTTGTGTCTGAGTGGAATATAACCACACAGAACAAAAAGGCTGATTAAATCCTCTTCCAGGTATTTGGTTAATAAAATCATTAGGATAACATAAGAGGCTTGCATTATAATGTTTTAACAGCCCATTAAATAGATCAGATCATTTCTGCATGTTTTCTTAAAAGCAAAAAATACTAAATAAAAAAATTGCATGCAGTTAAAAAGCCCCTATAAACTTCAGACTTATTTTTTCCTGATAATCCTGACAATTCCTAGATTTTTTTTTGCCTTTCTCCCTCACAAGGTCTAGGATGGAGTTTGTTCTCCCAGCCCGGAGAGTTACTGCAAACTCGTTTCTAACCTGACCACAGCTGATTTGGAAATGTGATTCAGCAGCCGTTTACACTTTACCTCCGTACAGAGTATGAACAGCTGACAGCCAGATGGTTTCATAAATAGCCATGTCTCCTTGGACAGAGGGTAGCTCACCTTCCAGTGTCATTACCGCTCTCTGATTATTGCGAATGAAAGTATACTATTAATCTAATTTCCATTTTTTTCTCCCTATTTAAACCCCCTGCTTTTTACATTTCCCTTTTTTTTGGGCAGTGAAACTGGAGCGATTTTTATTGATAGGCATCTCTACTTTCCAATTCCAATTCCAGCTGTATGAGACGTTGTTACATTTGGTCTGCAGAATGTGAGGATTTTGCAATTACAAAGAAAACAAAGCTGCATTTGTTGAAACAAAGCAAGAAAAGCAACAGGCAGGACGTTTTCAGTAATACCAGGTTTTCTGAGGACCGTTATACAGCCGGGGCAAGAATGTGCAAATGTGGCTCTTCAGATGGAGTGCAGCTCCCTGGGGAGCTGGGGGGATGAGGTAGAGAGTGGCGGAGAGTGCGTGCAGCTGCCAGGGCGCCCGGGTGTGCAGAGCTGCCTGTGGGTTTGCCCAGTCCCGGGGACCCCATGTGGGATGTGGAAGAAAATTACTAGTGCCCGACTTAGGCCTTCTTGGCAGCTTCCTGTTCACACTGATTTTTGCCTTGTTCGGTGTCCGAAGGCTCGTGCACACACAATACTTTACAGACATATTTAAGGTGACATCAGTAGTGACAGGGGAGAGACCACGCGCACCACGCGACTTTAGCAGGCAATGAGGAGTCTGTCCTGAGCAAATGGGGTCCCTTGCGACCGAGGAAGATGGAGCCGGTTCATAAAACATTTGCTCACCATTAACCCTACCCTGTTATTAGCTATTGTTAATGGCAGCAGCTCAAATTCATACCTGCCACTTTGGCTGCACCTTTTATGGGCCGTCAGCCCTCAATGTGTAATTCTGCGTTCTGTCCCCTTGACGCGGCTGCAGGGACAAATGCCAAGAGGGTAGCATGCTGGAGATGAAGAATATTTCTGATCTGTTTCAATTAATTTTCACAGCAATTTATCTTTCCCTCCACAACTTCCAGCAGCACTGGTAGAGAACAGGAGGAGCCTGGGGGCCTCTATTCTTTGAGATAAAGCTGAAAAAAAGAGAGGGGTGCAGCACAGTGAGACAGAAATAATGCTTAGGGGTGAGTGTGTTGGCCTTCTGCTTGGGAAACCTGAACCCACGATGTTTTACTAGACTTTTTAGAAAAGGCCAAATAATATAAAATGCCTCGTTCTCTAGAAACATACCAGTTCCATTCAGGAATTTCCTTCTGTGGAGAATTTTAATTTTCAGGCGGTTTCGTTTTACTTGAAAGGGTGATAAATGCAGCAGACTCAAAAGCCATGGTGATAGGAATTTCCATCCTCGGCACAGCTCCAGGTCAGGGTCTTTCCATTGCTTGTGATGCTTGTTGCTGCCACAGGGTATTACAAAGTCAATCCTGAGCGTCCAAAAGTGGCTTGTTATTCACACAAAGAGATTAAAGATGCTGCATGTGTCTGTCCGCATTTTCAGCTGGTGAAGGTCTTTTTATATTGTATATATCCGTGTGCGATTCGGTGTGGTACTGGGGCAATCTGTTGTAGTAGCAGATACTTGCTCTGACACGGTACTTTGTATAAATGCCCTGGGGCTGCTGCAGCCGCACAAGGCAGAGGCAGCATATAGCTGGGACTTGGCCGAAAATGTGTGCTGGGTCAGGACTTGGGTGTGTGAGGCCTCTCTCTAGTCCCCTTTCAGCTAGCAACTTCGCGTATATATAGGTTTTCTGTAGCTGGGGGAGGGAGCGGGTTGTTGCTGAGCGCAACGGTGTAATTTCAGATGCTGTATGTTATTTAGAGAGCTGATTCTGCTGTTTTTCAGCCTCTAGATCAGAGAACCAGCAGTGTGTCTTAAATTCATTTTTTCTTTTTCACCTCTGTAGGCTGCCCAGGTTACACCCTGCACTGAGGCTGAGCTTGTTGCAGCTGGGAATGTCACTCGCTAGGTAGTTCAGTTTTGCAGAGGCATAGATCCACAGACCTCCTGGTTTGAACTGGTGCACGTGGCATTAGATTCATGCTGTTCTTTTCATTCAGATGTGATAGATTTGTCTATATGTAAGAGAGAGAGAAAGAGAAAAGTTCTTTTTTTGTTTTTTGTTTTTTTTTTTTCTTTTTTCTTTTTTGAATGGAAGAAAGTGGAATTACATTACTAAATGAGTCAGGCTCTGAGCTTTGCCTTTTCCGGGCTTTTATATTACTACTTGCCCCTTTCATCTGCTGCATCTTGCAGACTTTGAAAGGAGAGTGTTGTCCTGGTGGAAGGTGACACCTGACTGACAGCGCCGCTGTTGTGCTAACGTGCAGCAGGGACCTGGCAGTGCGACCTTGCCGCATTTCTTGCGATGTCTGCCTTGTACTGCAGAATACTTTCTTGGGGCTGAGGAACACGTTTCTCTTTATTTCTGGGCAGTCCTGGGCTTCTTTGCTAGACTCACCAAGGAGGGACCAGTCAGGGAGAGGCACGGCAGCTAGCGTTGCAGTGTGGGTGGGAATCAGTCCCTGGCTTGTTTTGTGGGACTTTGTCAAGTGTGACTGGCTTGTCAGTGCAGCTTTCTAATGCACCTAGGATGTGCCGTCACTTTCGGTCGTGCTTTTGGCAAACAAGTCTCATGCTTTCTATACTGGTGCTTCCTCCCATTGCTAAGGAAAAGCTCCATCTTTAGATGCTGCACCTGAAATTGCTGTGATCATGCACAGGAGAAAGACCAGGTGGCGAATGCCCCTCGCTGTGGCACCTGATCCTCTCCTAGGAGGGACAACCTCTCAAGACAACAGAGCAGCGCAGCCTCACGGTGGGAGACCACATCAGGACCACTTGGTTTTGGCATGCAGACTCTCTGGTAGGATGCAGATAAAAGAGGGCTCCTCTGTAACCCCAGTTTTTAATCAAGACTTCTTTTCTTCTTTCTTTCGCATCTTCTGTCCCACACCGGACAGCACTCGGTACTGCTACCAGTGCGATGCTGCCCTATGAGGCCTAGCTAATCGTGGCTGTCCCCACAGGGGCTACTAAGTGGAGCTGGTCAAAGTACATTCAGCACATTCTGGAATTTTCCAGTTCTTTGTTTTCTGAAAGACTATATATATGTATATATTTCATTTTCCTTCAGCAAATTGAGCATTTCAAGCAAAGCAGAGCCTTTAATGGAGAAAAAGGAAAGTTGTATTGGAACAATCCCACCTTTTTCCATTGAAGTTCCATTGGAAAATGTTAGCTTCATTGAAAAATGTTAGCTTAGCCCCACTGATAACCTCACTACATAGTACTGTAAGACCAAAAAGCTGCCTCTTTTCATCCAGCTCAATAGACTGTCGCTAGCTGCTAGCCTTGTCTGCCTGGGGACCAGTAAAGCCTTCGTAAGCCAGATCAGCGCTGATCTCTCAAAAGCGGTGCAGATGCTTCGAGCTTGCTCTTTTTGCTGTGTGTAATTTATGAGTAGAGGAAGAGCACGAGAGCTGGCAGTGAGCTTTGACTGCAAAGCTCTGATCCAGATTTGGAGTGGGTTAATGTTTAGGCACCTTTAAATTGCAGGGCTTGGCTCATGACGGTAATGGGATCTGGCTGTAACATTTGTAGCCTAAATTGCAGCATGTCCTACAATTTTTGAGTGTATTTGGAGCCAGGAATTTAACTTGGTTTTATTTTAGCTTGAATTGGGCTGCTCAGCCATACCTGAAGAGCTGTAGTAAGCCACGTATATATGCAACTTTGGGAGAGCTCAGTGGTTAGGCTAATGGCTTATAACATGTTACATGTGGGTTTATGTCCCACAGAGAGTTTCTGGGTGGCTGCAGGCAAATTAGTTAAGGTCTCTGTGCTTCAACTCCCCCATCAATACACGGAGTGCCTACATTTTCTCCTGTCTCAGAGGTGCTGAACATTTTCTTTCACAGGAGGCTGCAAGGTGCTTCTTAACAGGGCCATTTGGATAATATTCAGGTGTGAGTATTAGTCTTCCCACCCCTCAATCCCTTATAATCTTGAAAGAAAAAAAAAGCTGTTTCACGGAGAGATACAACAAACAACCAAAGCAAACATGCAGGGAAATTTATGGCATGATGATTTGTCTACCAGGCTAGCAAGCAACATGTGAAAAATGTCATGCTGTGCTTGTGCCTTTTTTCTTTTCTTTTTAACTGCTTTTTTTTTTCATTTGCTCCTTCATTACATAGATGGGGCCTGTACAAGGACTCGAACCAAAGCCTCGCTCAGTGCCTAGCATTGTCAGGGCAGTCCGTATGGATTCTGCTTGCTCTGGAGAAGCAAGTTGGAAGATGTGTCACTGCTGGGGGTGGAGAAGGAGTCCGGGGTGAGGCCGTGGTGTCCTGGCACCTCAGCAGCCTCAGGGCAGCGGGGTCACCAAGCTGCGGGAGCCTCCCCTTTGCCAGCTCTGCTCATCCATGCTTCCTAACAGGAGGGAGAAAGACATCTGGGGGGCTGGAGAAACACTTGCTTTGCTGCCTGTTTCACCTGCTCCAGGGGTTAAAAGTAGCTTGATGGCTCCCTGTGTAAGACTGCAATGAGAATTACACTTAAAGCACAACTAAAATCCCTTTCTTTTGCCCTTTAACTATTTAATTAACTTTCTATATTTAACATACTTGCTCTTCACAAGTCAACTGAATTTTTGTGTAATATTTTTTGCTCAAATATTTATTCGTGCTGGCGGAGGGAACATTTTAAAATGAGCCTTGTAGATATCTCCCTAGACATCCTAGTGTTCTTCAGGCTGCTTCTGCTATTGAGCCAGAGTGGTTACTCGCTTCAGATTTCCCATGTGCTTTCATTGCCACTTCTGATACAGGTTGCTTTTTAAGGTGTTAAACTGAAACACTAAAAAGATTTTTGTTCTCTGTATTCACTGTAGCCACTTTTATCTCTGAAAAGTGAAAAGCCAATGGATTTAATCTTTTATTGGTGGCTGCCCTTATGTGCTGTGGGAGTCCTTGTTAGCAGAGCCTAACCTGTGCCTCTCATCACATGCACCCAGGTGGGGTGCAGGAGAAAGCAGGACGCACAGCTCTAAACAGGCTGATGATTAGAGAGGCAATGACATTTACAGGTAGGGGAGGCAGAGAAACGTGTGCCCTGCCCAGCCTCAGCTGCTTCTTATTTTTCCATGCTGAAACACTTAGCAGCTCTGCAGGTGCTGTGGAGGAGGTGGGAGGGAGGTTGCCTGCTTTTGGAAATGGGGCTGTGCAAGCAGAAGTGCAGCAGAAGAGCATGTACTGCATTTGGCTGAAGGAGAGGTGCAGGAGAGTTGTGCTGAGGAGGGTAAGGAGCCAGAGGCTGTCTGGGGGAGCTGGGGTAGTGCTTGCTATGGCTGCTTATATCCATTTTCATTGGTGGTGCTGGGAAGGAGACTTGTGTTGTATCAAGTTGTGGCTGGAGGACACAAAGTTGTATTTTTGGAGCAGGTAGGGAGCCATACTTATCAGATTTCTACCTCTTCCACAGCAGTAAAATTTAAAGCCTGGGAAAGTCATGTACTGAGAAATCACTGTGTTCTCAGTGACAAGCCAGGGGGTTTCAGTGTGCATTGCTGAGCAGGAGGTGAGGGGTAAACCAAACCAAGTCTGCTTGAGCTCAAGGGTCACAGTGGAATTAATATATTCCCCACCAAACRCCTTGTGGTTTTGTTTTCCACCTCAGCTTGGAAGAACATCTTGTCCTGCTGCATCTTGTTCCAGCAACTCTAGTACATTTTAGTGGCCTGAACCTGTGTTGTAGAATAATGAGGCTTTTGCTGAAAAATCCTGCTTGTCTTTTTGTAGTTAATTAAATAGTGAGACTAGTGTGACTGGCCTCTCTCAGGTGACTTGTGCTTGAACTTTACTGTGCTGGTGATGGAAATGCTCTGTGAGCCAGCCAAGCTTCATGTCAGTGCTGCCTGGGGAGTGCTCCTGGTACTGGCTATGCCAGTGTCTCCACCGGCATTTTCCACTCCTTGCCTGCCTCCAGAAATGCTGGGGTGGCCCCAGGATTGGCCTGGAAGGCTGATTTCCTTCAGGCAAGCAGTGCTATTTTGGTCTTGAAGTGTCCGAGGACTCCCGATTTCTAAATGGCTGGCCTGCTACTTACAGGTCTGATGTGGCTGGCTTGCTCTGATGTTAACCATCCAAACCCAACTTGTTTCCAGCCTACAGTGCTCTGAGGTGTAGGGAGTTTTTAGCAGTGCAGCATGGCAAAGGCGTGTGCCAGGGGAGAGGACCCTCGCGCTCCAGCACTGTCTGTGCTGCTCTGCTGCAGTGGCAAGGCAGAGACAGCACTTCACACTTAGCCTTTACTGTGGGCTGCCTGTGAGGCTTGTGCTGCTGTCAGCTGCTGCTTTACAAAGTATGTGCCTTGCACAGCTCCCCTAGGGACTCTGTAACAGGAGTTTAGGGTTGGAGCAGGATGTGCTGATCRGCTGCTGCACGGGCTCACTGGGTGAGGCATGAATGGTCAAGTGGAGAGGCAAGCATAGTGCCGTGTACAAATACCTGGTGAACCCTGAATGCTGCATGTTTGCCATCTCAGAAAGTACTGTAAAGTTGGAAAAAGTAGAGAGCAGACACAAGCTGGTCAAGGCTTTGAAGTGGTTTAAGAGAGAAATAGACTTGGACTCCTTAACCTGGAAAAGAGAAGGAGGAGAGAGAAAGGGGGTATGTTAGAGATCTGTTAAATCATGTATGGCAGAGAGAGGGTGAAGAGGAAATGTTTGCTGTCTCTTCCCATACAAAAGCTGGGGTTATCAATAAAACTAGCAGGATGCAGAGTTCCACAACCCAATGTGTTTGTGGAGCCTCTTGCTACAGCATGTTCTGGATGCTGGGAGTTTACGTGGGTTCAGCTGTGACTGGACAGATTCACAGAAGAAAGATCCATACAGCTGTTAAACACAAAGATGTTAGTGTGCTGGAAGCGGGTAGGGTATTCAGAAGAGGTGTCGCTATACTTACCCGGTTACAGTCTTCCTAGGCCTTTGCCATTGGCTCCTGTCAGAGCTAAGTGTTTATATAGATGTTCTCACCCAATATTGCTGCATTTATGAGCAGCTCTTCTTTGCTTGATTGGTAACCTTGCTCTGCAGAGACATTTGGGGGTTGGACTAGGTGGTCTCCAGAGGCCCCTTCCAACCTCAACCACTCTGTGATTGTGGCCCTGGGGCAAGGTTACCAGTGTGGGCACCCAGGCTGTATCCCTGGCTGTGCAGCTGACCAGCTCTGTGCCTGTAATAAGTTCCTGTTCACCCAAAGGTGGCTTTAGCTGTTTAGATTGGAGGCTGTTTGCAAGCTGCCTGGGTTTGCCCACTGCTGAGCATAATGAGGTTCTCATCTTCAGTAAACCCTCTCTGAGCTAATGCAGTACTGGCAATTGCAGCCTGGTGTGGCATCTTCAATGCCACGGTATGTGACAAAGGGGATCTTCTCGCTCTAAGAGCGACAAGTCACTATTTTCTCAGAGGGTTCATCCAGCAGTAAATGAACAGGAAAAACCATTGTGTATGTATACACCAGTATATATTTAAATTACCACATTCTTTTTGGAAAACTCAGACAGCAAGCAAACACATTCCCTGCAGAGATGCTTTGTGGGAGGGTGTGTGAGTAGGGGGTGAAGCCTGTAGAAAAACTGACAGCTCTGGAAATGAGCAGTTAGCAGTAGAGATGGTGCTGGCACTTAGACGCTTTCCATTTGGGGTGCAGTGGGAGAAAAGTCTGCTGTGAGGCTGGACAAGACCTGAACTCCCCTGCCCTCTGCTTTCTGCTCTGATCCCGTTTGCTGCCTGGTCATGTCATGTCACTCCAGGTTTCTGTGGAAATACCAGTCCGTGGCCAGCAACTGCTATATGTATCCAACAGCTCTACTCAGAGCTGATGCTGTGTAATGCTCCCTGCCAGGTGGAGAGCCAGGGAGGAGGTCAGAAGTTAGTGGAAGGGAGGGAACCTTTTAAAATAACCTGCTTCCTTTAGCATCACTAGAGATTTGTTTATTATTATTATTTTTGTTGGGGTGTGTGTTCCCTCTCTGTCTTCCCCCCCCCCCCTTGCTCCTCTGAACACCGTGTTTCCAACTGAGTGTTGCAGAGCTAGCTGGTTAACCTGGTAAAACAGCAGCAAGGGGGTGTGCGTGTGCCTGACAGGAACAAGATCCTCCTGCCAACACAGAAAGCTCAGCCAATGTTAGTATAGATACTAATGTTAGTAGATAAATGTTAGTATGCATAGCTCCTAGTATGGGAGCTATACAGTTCCTGGGGTGAAGAGGACAGGGCCAATATCTCCTTCTCAGACAGTGGCCTAGGCCTGCCGTTGGGAATGACTGGGAGGAGACTTGCCCATGCAGCTGCATGACCTGCATCCTCCTTTGAAGCATTAAGTGGTATTAGAGACAGTATACTGGACTCTGTACTACAGCACAGACCATGAGTCTTGCCAAGTTTTGTTCCCAACTACGATCATACATAGCACTTATTTCATATCTTTCATTGCTGAACCTTAGAGCACTTTACAAAGATTAATTCACCATGACTCTCTAAGTGGGCATTATTGTCCCTATTTTAGAACAGGCATAGGAAGGCTGCTGGCAGACCAAGAAAAGGAGCTTTCTGAAATCCAGATATTCACCAGCTTTCGGCCCAACCATCACAAGACCTCCTGCTAGTCTTTATCTCAGCATTTTTTTAGGTCCATTTCACTTCTGCCGAGATCTTTTTCCTTCTATTGCAAAAAGAGGGATGCATTCAAATGCTCAGCTCTATCCTGTAGTTTTGGATTAAAACTCTTTTTGCCTGTGTAGGAGAAAGTCTTGGCTTGTGTAACCAGTTATTTCTGGTGTATGTCTCCAGACATCTGTGTTCATGTGGGCAGTAACATATGCTACAGACTGCAGAGGGACCAATCCCATAACCATCTGCACACACAACTTGCTCTGACTGTGGAGGGCTTTTCAGATAGGGCTCCATGCACTCACTTTTCCTGAGGCCACGCATAAGCTGGTGGCAGGCAATCTAGCTTCAGTGGAACAGCTTAGACTTGGGGACTGTGGCGATTTATCCAAAACTCTTCATTTCTCACAAGAATTTCTTCTCGTTTGGGCTCCACCTAGAGCAGAAGTAATATGAAAATGTTCAGCTGGAGCTTGTGCCCTGGAGGTGCCTTTACAAGCAATAAATCAAATATAAAAGTAATTGTGTGTGGTGGTGTGTGGTGTGGGTGGTTTTTTTTTTGTTTTTTTTTTTTTTGACATCAGGGCCAGTTTTGGTGCAGGTGCTCAAGACTGCCTGCCCTACAGGCTGGGTAGGAAGTCTGCACTGAGCACTATGTTTTCAAGAAGGGTTCACTGGACAGCCTATCTGCTCTTCAGTAGGTCTTCTACATCCACAGAGTTTCTGCTCCCAGCCCTTGCTTCCACAGGGTGTTTTACTTTTTGCTTGCTCTCCTGGGTGTGTCAAAGCCAGAATGTACCCTGGAATTTGTATTGCCATCCTCTCCCCTCCCTTCAAAGCCATGCTGTGACTGATGCCAAGGACTCTGGGGAGCGAGGGCAAGTAAAGGCATGTCTGTGGCTGAGCAGAAGAGACTTGCTTAGGGATATGAGAAAAGACGAGCACAGAAAAAATACCCAAGTGAAGAAATGAACCAGTGGATGGCCAATATTAAGGAAAACAACATGGCCAATTTAGGGATCAACTTCATGTGGGTTCAGGGTCATCTGTACAAAAAAATAGTTGTTTCATCGACTCCCTCCAGTTATGCAAACCCATAGGGGCTTGGTGTGAGAGACTCCTGTCCATCTGTGGAGAGCTGCTCTGCTGCTTCTGTTCTTCACCCCATCTGGTTTCTACCTGCTCTGTAAACCCATCTGGAGATGTGACTCTTCTCTGGGCGTCGGGAAGGAGAGACCCTTCCCTGTGTAGCGCCTGGGCTCTATAATTGTATATTGAAACCTGCCTGCCCAAAAACTTGTTAGACCAGTTTAAGCCATGCTCTTCTCTGCCCCACTCTTCTTCTCTTGCCTGGCCAGAGTTTAACTAACAGCATCTCTTTTCCCCTCTGGCTGCAGAGACAGGTTCATCATTTTTTTGCAGGTACTGTCAGCAGCAAATGCTGCCTCATTTGTATTATCCTGTGTCTGATCCTACCTAATCCTTAATGCAATGCACTCCAGGCAACTTGAACATGTCCCTCTGAGAGCAAGGTGTATCAAATGTGTACAGAAAGGGCTGTGACCTAACCTTACAGCATGACTGACTAAAAGCGAAGCTCAGCCTTTGCTCTCTGCTCCCTGTGTCACGCTGGAYGCTCCCTCTGTCCCCACAGTGTTTTTTTTTTTTTTTTTTTTTTGAGWGKGGAGAGCTTAGTATTTGGTAAATATTTCACAGTTTCTAATGGTGCCAATGTGTTTACTCTGCATGAAAATCTCTTCATTAAAGAGGCTCTTTTGATGCTGACTCTTCAAGTTCAGAGGTCCTGGAGGCTTTCTGCTTGAGGAGTTTCAGAGATCACAAGGCAGCCTTTCAGGTCAGGGGACAAATGACTTGTGGACTGACAGGGCTGTTGTGCGAAGGGGTGGGGGAGCGGACACCTTGGTGACCACAGGGGTTTCAGACCACAGCTGAGTGTCTTCAGGGTCAGGTGTAGCTGCTGTCACAGCATGCTCTGTGCTTCTGCTGCGCAGCTGCTTATCGAAGCTTCTTGCATTGAAACTGCTTGCGGAAGGATCAGCATAATTTCTCAGTTTCAGCTCCTCGTTTAGTGTGTGCTGTGCCTCTTGGGTCAGCTGTAAGTAGCGGCACTCAGAGGAAACCTGCTATACAAAATCCATTCTTTGCTTCATTTGGAGGCTGCTCTTGTCTCTGTGCTGGTGAACAGTACAGTTTCTTATATGATCAGCAAATGTGTTTGGTGGGGACCCTTTTGTTCTCCTACCTGCTGCTTCTAAGGGTCAGCTGTCCTAACCTTTTCACTGCTGGAGGTCAACACGTCTTTCAAGAAAATCTAGTAAGTCACAATTAAAAACGTCAAAAGTTCATGTTGCGAGTTTCAGGCCTAGCAAGGGAGGGCACTGTGATGTAGTAAGTGATTCTTCACGTGCAATTCAGTCTCTGAACAAGCACCTGAGATGCACCTCAGGGTGCTGTTTATTGCTTACTAGGTACCACTTCTGGAGTGAGCAAAGCAATGTCTATCAACTTGTTTCAGGTAGACTAGTGAGCAAGCCTTGGGTGGTAACGTGGGAGTGTTACTGTGGACAAGGAGGGGGGCACTCATTAACTTGTCACTCAGCTATGCTGCAAGAAGTCAAAATCAGTATTATGCCAGCTGCTATTAGCCTTCTCTGAGGCCAGTGCTGCTGAAGCATCAAAAGGTAACAGATTTAGGGAGGCCTGTTTCTGCCTTGATTTGAGCCCTGTTGCAGACTTCCGTCAAACTTGCTCTACTTGCTCATATGCCTCGTGTGTCCCCACATTGTATGCTAATCAAAAATGCAGTCTTTGGGAAACACTCTGCTGTTTGCATTAAACCCACAAAAGAGGATGATGTTTTGGAGTTTAATGTGTTGAGGTATATGGCAGGACTTCCTGCCTTCACAGCTCAAGGTGGTCTTGTAGCAGTGGCTCCATGTTAGCTGCAGTGCACAGAGTCACGCTGGGAACTGAGCAGGAGTGTGCCAAGAGCTCTTAACCATGCTGCCTTTGCCAGTGCAGCCCTATTTGGGGGCTTTAATGAAAACTTGTTCCTGTGTCAGCCAAGGGGGCCTGCATGTGCCCAAGCAGTAACTGCCCATCAAGATTTCCAGGATGTGTTTTCATGATTGCTGGCTGCAAAAAAAAAAAATTCTCTTTTCCTTATTGCAATAGTGACACTTGTACGTATGTGAGAGAGAGAATCATAGTCAAATTAAAATTTTCAATAATAACAACAAAAGCTCAGTGTCTGGTTGCTGGTCTTCATCCAGATCCCTTTGCTTTCAGGGGATGTTTTGACTTTGCTGGATCACATGACTTAGTGATGGATTTATTTTTTGAGTGGATTTTTTTTTAATTTTTTGGTTTCTAGACATATGCAGAAATATTGATTGTGTTCAGACGCTGCCAATGTATTGGGGAAGGGAAGGATGGTCCTGTGTCTTTGAACGTAGCAGCGCTTTCTAAACCTGAGTCCTCCAGGTGCAAAGGCCCTCCAGTGATGTGCCTTTGGTAACACAGCTGTCCTCCAAATTATGGTTACAGTCTTGTGTTGGAGCGTTAGGCTAGCTAGCTGGCTGCCTTGATGCTCCAGGCAGAGGTGGCTGAGAGAGACTACGAGAAGGAAGCAGGACACAGAGTTGCTGGAAGAAAAGACACTTTGGGATTAATGTTTGTGCCAGGGAATCAGTGAAATGAAGAGATGTACAGATGCTGATGGCCAGGCTAAGCAGAGCAGCAGGTACTTGGCGTCGCAGAAAGGAGATTGGTGCGGCTTTGGGGAAGGGGCAAAGTGGAGAACAAGACAAGGACTGGAAGCAGGTGACTTGGCAAGGCAGTGTGTTTCACTGATGTCTGATTTTGTATGCATCTCTTGCAGAGTGGTGGCCAGAACGCCTCTGGGTCCCTATTTGTCTTTTTTTCTATGGCTTTTATTTAGTGCAGCAGGCCAAGGACCTGAGGCATGGGGGCAGTGGTGAGGAAACTTGAGCTTTGCTTTTCTCCCTGAATTTGTGTTCCCCTTTCCATTACATGTGTTATGAAGCCAAGGGAGGAAAGAGAAGAGGTGATAGTGTTACAGAGCTGCAGTAACATTGAAAACCATTTGCAGAACCTCGTCTCTGCCTGGTTTCCCTTGGGATTTGTTTGAGGTGCTTGTGGACGGAGTTACTGGAGCAGAGTTGGTGGATTGCCAGATCCTGACCTCTTCCTTCACCTCTGGTAAAACCATCAGCGTGTTGAGGAGCAGCAGAATAGATTGCCTTTGTCGCTTGCTACAAGGCCAATTACAGCTTTGCCCTCCCCTCCCCCCCTCCCCCCATTTTTCTTTTCATTTCTGTGACTTTCCTAGAAATGCAGGAAACTGTGGTAGTGACTTCCTTAACGTGAGCACAGTGGGAGGGGGCAGCAGGGTGTGCGTGTTTGTGTTTGTGTGCCTCCTTCTCTTTTCAGGAAGGATAATGCTTTTTAATTCTGTCCCTCTAGGAGAGCAGGTGGCTTTTGTGGTGATAGAATTGGGGCTTTGCTCAAGAAGAAGCTGTGATTTTTCCCAGCATGATACCTTCCCTCCCTGCAGGGATGATTCTACCATTGCAGAGGAGCCTGTAACACAGCCAAGTGTCTTTAGGTCACCCTGTGACATTCTTTTACTTAGTAAGTTCCCTCGTGGTGCTGTAGTGAGTCGCATGATATAAGCAGCGGAGGAGCTGTACTCACAAGAAGGCAGGAGGTGATGGCATCCTAGGGGAGAGAGCGTTCCTAGGAGGAACTGCAGATGCTTGTCTTACAAGGTGCTGAAGTCTAGGCTTGGATCCGCAGCACCAAAGCCCTGAAGATCCCCCACTCCAGTGTAAATTGCCATCCTTCTGCAAGTGGTAGTRGAGTGGTGCTGATTTGCACTGACTGAGCATCAGGCTGCAGGGCTTGTAATGCTGCATCTGAGGCATTTCAGGCCTGGAAGCGGGTTTAAAACTGAGTTAGGCTTTCCTATTCAAAATCCAGTGGCATGGCTGAGCAGAGACTTGGTCCCCAGCTGTACAGAACCAGTTCTGATGCTGGTAAGCCAGCACCTTGCTTATACAAACAGTGCCTTTTTCTTCCGTATTGGCCTGTGTGCATCTGTGTGCAATGGGTGACTGCAGGGCCAATGTATAGGGCAAGTTTCTGGGGAAAACAGGAGTGCTTTTTGCAGTGAGTCCTTCTTCAGAAGAACAAAGACTATAAAAGCAAGTGAGCCTGTATTCTAATCAACTAAAGTAAATTTTGCCTTTCTCATCTTGTGTCCCCTCCTTTTATGGGTGATAATCTGGGTCCCAAAAACCTTTATGTAGGAATAGGGGAATGACCAAGACTCCCTGACTGAGATCCCTTGCAATTGGCGGTAATAGAAACCCAGTCCAAAAGCACTCAGAGTATGTCTGTTGAATACATAGACCTCAAAATTCAGTTGTGCCTTTTGACAAGCTACAGTAAAAATTTTGAAGTTACAGCTTAAGGGGAGAGGAGAGGTTGAAGGCCATGTTCAGACCTGGAAATCATGTAGCTGAGCTTACTTGTTTTGTTTTAGAGGCTCTGGCAAAAACGAGTTAGGTGAAATGCTTTGTGTATGCTTTCATGAAACATTTTGCTCTCAGGTTATTTAACCTTCTATTTCATTTTTTTCTTTTCTTTTTTCTCCTTCTTTAAGGAAGATTAGGACAACTTGTACAAGTAAAATGACAGTTTCAAATGAAATGTTAAGACAACGCTTTGCATACCTTCACCTTTCTTCCCCCAGAACCGCTCTACATCAGACATGATTTTTTTTCTTTTTTTTTTTTTCCCCTCTCCCCTCCCCTCTATTACTGAGCTGAGATAGGAGAAGGCTGGGCTGACACTTATTCTGTAAATTATGCATGCTGTATCTCCGGTACTGTCAGTCACGTTGCTCCCAGACCTGGGACCTAGTAAACGCTCCAGTAGCTGGTACCTAAGGATCAAAGGTTTAGATCAGTTCTTGCTGTTGCAGTGTTTTATATCTAATTCCTCCCTGAGGAGAATCCATGGGAGGATGGGCCGGTGACTGATCTGTACATGCGCTATGTAACACCATTGCAGTGACCTGAGCTTCATCTTCCTTAGCCTGCATGTTGAGGACCAGCGCTGTACCCAGAAGTGGGTCGTAGAAATACCTGCCTCTTTGCAAAATGTGTGTGTGCAAGAGGGGGAGAAAAAGTGGGTCACATTGGAGCCCTGGCGCTTTTTGTTTGTTTTGTTGTCATCGCGAGGTGGGATGGCTTCTGACAGGCTGGCGCTGGCTGGTCCCTGCTTGCCAGCTGTGCACCTGAGGCTTTACAGGGTGCCCCGTAGGTAGGTGTCACACAACCTCAACTGCCCCTACAAGGCGAAGAGAGCAGATTCTGAAAATCTGCTCCTGGGCTGCCTGTCTGGCTCCCTTCTCTTGGTGCAGTGTAGACCAGCCCGTGTGTTTTCTAGTGGTGCTCTCAAATCTGTTGGAGCAGTCGTG
The DNA here is from genome assembly GCF_003343035.1 of Apteryx rowi. Classification (NCBI taxonomy): domain Eukaryota; kingdom Metazoa; phylum Chordata; class Aves; order Apterygiformes; family Apterygidae; genus Apteryx; species Apteryx rowi. The sequence continues at coordinate 1,657,002 of NW_020447963.1, forward strand.
CTCTGACTGAGAAGTTCCCGGCCGCTCCTGTGGCAGCTGCTCTGCTGCGGTTGTTCTGAGCTGCAGGGCACAGCTACGCCACTGGCAGCTGCAAGGGAAAGAGCGCTGAGGTGGTTCAGGGCATTTTGGTTAGTCACAAATGTTTTTCCTCCGGTCTTCCCACCCTTGTAAAAGGGGGAGGGAGAGAGAGAGAGATATGGGAGGAGAAAGAGCTGTGTGCTGGGAGCTGCTCAGGGCAGGTGATGAACTCTGGGAAGCCTTGCACCAAGCAGGCAACTTGTGATTTAATTGTAGCAACAGGGAAACTGAGGCTTGGTGGGAGAGAGTCTGGGGGTTTCCAGAGCTGGAAATTGAGTGCAGCAGTGTGGAGTTTCGACTAACAGCATTACTTGTCCCTTGTTGAGCAATAGCTTCGTGGAGCTGGTTGTGCCGATGCCCGCCTGGTAAAGCTCTGTTCTTCAAAAGTTGTTCAATGACAGAGGGAGAAGGGAAAGGCAAGCCAGTGACTTCTTTCAGACAACTAAAGCAATTCAGATAATTGCCCTGTTATACTGTAGTTGCAAATGCAGGGCATTTACAATTATTTTAATTTGCTTGTGTATCTTTTTTTCTAATTGCCACTTTTTCCCCCTCATTAGAATAAAACAAGTTAAAATGAGATCTGAGCTTTCCCTCTCTTGGAATCACCTGTCCCTTTCCTGGCAGTGACGTTTCACATTTATATACTGCTGTTATTGATAGCCTCTTGTTGCTGCATGGTTTGGAAGGGCAGCCGCTCAGGGAAAGATAGTGGCGTTAGTTTCCAAAGCTGGGTAAAGATCCCCATGGAAGCAATTACTGGATGGATTACCACTGGCTTTGTTTCTGTGGAAAAGGCCACATCAGGTTGAGGATGCAAAGTATATTAACAGCAAGATCCCCCTCCTTGAGCGCGAGCAGGGTCTCCAGAAGGGCACTTCTGATTAGCTGCCTGTTTTGTAAAGGGCTTATCTCTGAGCAGGGTACTTGCTGCCTAGGTCCTTTACTCTGCCCTCCCTGCTCCTTTTCCACATTTCTCCCCCCCCCCCAATACTCTCTTCCCTCCCACTGGCATTTTCCGTCTCCAGCCGCAGTCACTCCTGGAGAGCAGGAGGAGGTGCGCTGCAGAAACCTGCCTGTCTCCTGCTGTTTCTTGGCGCCTGGGACAGGCAGTCTGTGGCGAGGGGTGAAACTTGTTCCAGCCTCTGAGCTGCTCAACCTTTGTCAGTTGTYGTGAGGCTTTGGCTTTTACACAGAACAAAGAGCAAATCTCTGCTGGAGACTGAATGCAGCTAAGGGCTCCTAAATACTAAATCATCTTTTATTCTTGCTGAAGCATGGGATAGCTGGTTTGTCCTTCATGGCTGGGAAGCAGCTCCTGTATATCCTGAAGAGGCACACAAGAAAAATAACGTGTGTCCGCACAGTAGCTCCCTTTGGCCACCCTGTTTGCTGGCTGTGGATCTGGATTGTTTCCAAATGCATTTGCCCTCTGATGATCCTGGGGAAGAGTTGAACCTAGCTGGCACCAAGAGGGTGGCACAGCCTTCCTTTCGTTTGCAATTACCGTGCCTTGTGACTGCTGCTGACCTTCAGGGGAGCAGCCCTCTGGCTTGCCTGCCTGCTGCTCCGGTGCCTTGCAGGAGTGCAGTGAGCCGTCTGAAGATGGCATTAAGCCCTTGCACCGGGGCTGCCTGTGGTGCCTCGGTTAACGAGGCGTGACAGCTGCTAAAATGCACTCTGCCATCTCCCGATGCCCGGGTAGGCTCTCCTGGGCAGAGGCAGGGCTGTGGCGTCACCCACAGACTCCTGAGGAGCTGGACAGTGAAGAGGTGCATGCCAAGGAGACCTCTTGTTTCTGGCAGGGTGGCAAAGGTGCTAGGGAGAGCTGGGATCAGCAAAGGCAGAAGAGGGGCTGGGGCAAGAGGCCTGGGCCCTAATGATGATTTGAGGAGATCAGAGGACCTGTGGAGCTGCCTGCTCTGTGGGGGAGGTGGCATTTCTGCTGAACTCATTACCAGAAGAGAGGGATATCAGGGTGCGATTAGCAGCGTTTCCTCTTCAGCCTTGGGGGGTGTTCTATTATCTGATCGCCCTGAACTCTATGGGGAAACAGCTGAGTATCTCAAATGCTCTCAGCAATGAAAATTAACTGGAATATTGGCCTGCACTGCTGTAGTTAACTCTTCTTGCCGTCTGTGCCAGTGAGGAGGGTATCTTGATGCTACGCTGCCCTTCAAGGAGGGGCAAAGATACATCCAGAAAAGTTAAAGCTGGGAGAAACTTACTGGGTCACTGCCTGCATCCTTTAACCTGCAGGATTGTTCCTCAAGGTTTCCAGAGCTTGATGTGGTTAATATTAGCAACTCCTCATTACCAGGCTTCCATTCCCTCCTTTCCTATGGAGATTAATCCAGAGCCTGATAAACTTTGCTGTTGGGGAGTTTTAGATCCTTTCTTTCTTTGCTATTTGCCCTCCCTCCCTGGGGCTATATGGCATCTAACGTAGCTCTCGTAATTCTTTCTAGTCTCTCATTCCCCCAGCAATTTCTGTTGCTTTCATCTAAACTCCTTGTGGATGAGATATTACAGCACTGCTTCCCTGTTCCAAAGTGCTGATTTGGTGCAAGGTTGCTGTGCCATGCTAATCTCCTGGAATGACTGTTTCCCATCCTTGAATAGAAAGGGCAGACTTTTTTTTGCCGAAATCAAATTTCTTAGGGTCAAGAAGCTGTTCAGATGAGTGCTGTGAGTGTCCGTTTCACAAGTGACTGTGACTCATAGTCCCATACAGGCAGTCTGTTGTGGAGAGCAGCCCACTCCTGCAATGACTTCTCTTGCTGCTGCCTGCTTCCAGCAGAGCTCCTGTCCTGGAGGTGTTGCCAGGAGAGGAGATGGATGGTAGCTTTGTCATCTCTCCACCCACAGGGCATAACTCAGCAGTGCCAAGGGCATTCATTTGTCTATAGGGTGTGTAGTGAATTTCAGGACAAGTGACCAAAACTCGGTTCCTGAGTGGCTTCCCCATAGTGTTTGCACCCCTGGTTGCCCTGCCACGTACCCCCCTTCCCAGCCTGAACACTGAGAGCGTGGGGCATGTTGTTCTGCATAACGCTTCACCAATGGCAGCCGTCTCTCCCCTCCCAGACCCGGGGAGATGCTGGTCAGGTCCATGCTCCCTCCAGAGGTGCCCCCAGGGGAGCCTCAGCAGTGTGAGCATGGGTACAAATCCTCCTGCACACTGCTGGGAAGAAGGGAGGTCACAGTGGTTCAGCAGCCCTTCAGACAGGGCAAGTAAGGGCACAGACATTCAGATACATCTCTCAGCTGCTGTGGTGTTGTTTAAAACAGCCGGTTTACCTGTCGCACTTTAGAGAGTGGTGGTGTTGTGAGTGCTTTGTAGTATTTGAAACACTGTCTCTGAACCTGTGGCAGAGAGAGAGATGAAAGCCAGACCAGTGCTGCACAGTTAATGCAGGTGATTTAACAGTGGAATTAGGCTAGCCACGGTGCAAACATCCCCTTCCAGTAGCAGCTCCAACCCCCCTCTCCCCCCCATCCCAGTATCCTACAGTGATTTGTGTTGGGATGTCCTCTCCTCCTTCAGCTGTGGAAGGACTTGCCTCTCCCCTAGTGGGGACTGTAGTGAGGGCACTGGAGGAACATTGACATTAACCCCAATGTTCACCACAGTCAGGGGAATTCAAGCCCAAAGCTGTGTCTACAGTGCAACAAGACAAGTAACTGCAGGCTAGTTTTAGCTCTACCAGAACTAGTTTTCTGCCGGCTGGGCTTGGTACCAGAGGCAGTCCAGTCGCAGCATCACAGACTTATTTGCCAGATGACTGCTGAAGTATCTATCAAGGCACCCTGGGCCAAGTCCTGCAAGGCACAAAGGCTGGTTACACCTGTGCTGTCATCATTATGAGCACGCAGATGTGCCACAGGGGAACTTGCACTGACTTCCCTACCCCAAACTGTATCAGCCTGGATTTAAGCCCAACTGCAGGTTTTGCTGTGTGGGTGCTGTAGAAGGCCAAACCTAGTAGCTGTGAATTGAATATCTACCTTAATAGGTGACTAACTGAATGTAGCAAAGAGTTGAGTTGCACCTAGCTCTCTGCTGAGACACTCATGTCTGGCCTCTAGATCAGTGTTTGTTGTTGTTGTTGTTTTTTTTAATTAAAAATCTTAAAGATTTCTCAGTGGAGGTAGAGACTCTTTTGTAGACTCTTAAAACCTACTTGTACTTAGTTTGCTGTCCAGAATTAGTTTTGCAGACCCTTTGGCAGGAGTTCATAGGTGCCAGCAAACCCAGGATGAAAAACACTGATCCAGCTCATCCTTTCTTAGTGGATTGTGGTGTAGTCTGGAAGTGCTCAGTTCTGGGAATTTTAGTGCTAGGGAGATTTTAAAAAATAAATAAATTAAAAAAAAAAGGAGGGTAGTCCATCCCACACAGCAATAACAAATGAGCAGAAGGCTGGCAGGGCTGGTATTCAAAAGCAGATTAGCAATGCAGTCAGGACAACTTGATTACAGGACTAAGCGGGCTCAACACCAGCCACAGGAACTTGGAAGGTGTAGACCCCATGGGAGGAGAGAAGGGACAAAATGGGGAAGCAGAAATCAAATTCGGGGAAAGGAATATTGGGAAACTTTTTCTGATGCAGGCTTTGGAAGACCTACATGCCCCAAACATAGGTAATTTAGAATAAGCAATTGAATTGAACAGTCCTGCAGCGTCTGTGAGGAGCTCCAGGCGGGGGGGAGGGGGAAATGACCAAAAATCCTCTCTATCCTACTGCTTGGCTCCTGGCATAGACAGAGCTGGGTATTCTTTTCTCCAGTCAGCAGCCTCGTTTGTGCTGACCTCCTAAATATTCAGCTCATTATACAGTGTAATGTATAAATAAAACAGAAGCAGGCAGCAATATTCTCCAGGAGGATATAATCGGCTTTCTTTCCTTTTTAATTATACAGGATTTGTCTTCATGTGTCAGGCTACCCTATGGGCTAATTTATTGTTTTAAAGAATTAAAGTCTGTGTTCTTTGCACAGCTAGGTGGTTCTTTACGGCCCCGTGCACATGCCTGATTTTTGGGAGTCCAAGATGAAGAATGTGGTGGGAGGACATCTTTCAGAGCTGGGAACACTGGAAATTTTGCAGCTGTATGTTCTTTCTAGAGTTGAGTGCCTTGTTCTTTCCCAGTGGTATGGATCTTGGGGTCTGGGGAATCCCCCAGCCTGAAATGCTAAAGTGCTGTTCTTGCAGCTTCCAAGCTGGTTGCTAAAGGCTGGAAAAGGGGTGGCCTGCTTGCCTCTACCAAAAAGTGTGCTAAGCGAGTAGAAATCCCCTCTGTGACCCTCTTTGCTCTCTGCTGCATGCACAGTAGGGGATATAATGGGCGAGATGTCAAGGTATCCATTGGGCTTCTCCTATTTGAAGAGAGAGAAATGAGAGACGCTCAGTTCTCCTTCTGGGCAGTGAACCAATAAAGAGCTACTTACCTCCCTCTTCCCCATTAGGATGAAAAGGAGATAGACCCTTCATAATTGGATGAGAATAGGTCAAGAAAAAGGGATTTCTTGGGGTCTGGATGAGGCATGTGATGCTGGCTAGGAGCGTAGCTTGCCTCTCCCTTTTTGGGTGCGGGAAGGTGGGCTGATACTACAGCCAGCAGATAGAACTGTTGTCCATGTGTGAGACTCAGGCCCAGACTGACTGCAGAAGGGGCATGTTTTTAACCTGGCGCTGCTGCCAGTGCTGTGAATGCTTGCTGCTAAGCTTGGTGTGAACTCTGAACTGACTTACTTTCTCCCCAGGGAAGCCCTGGAAACAAAACTTGGCCTTTCATCAAAGAAATGAATGTCATCTTTCCTTCCTTGCAGTTCAGAATCTCCTGCTTCTGATTTGCAAATAAATTCCCTATTTTGGTGGCAGCCCTGACTATCCATTATAAAATTAAAGCTTTGGTGCCCTTACTGGAAAAAGCATCAGTAGTCCTATGGAGGTTTTCATGCCTTCGGGTATAGAGCTTAGCAGATTTAAACCTTTAGGAGGTTGTTTTGGACCTTGTATATTGTTTACTGCATATTCTGACAGAAGATATGCAAAGACCTAGTTCCAGCTGTGATCGACTTAATGATGGCCCAAATGCCTCAGCCCTGGGATGGCTCTTTGCCCCTCACAGATGAGGACCTGGCCAACAGCCTGTGCTATTTCTAGTTGAATGTGCAGGCAATCGGACAAAAGCATCCAAGATCCTGCTCCAAAGCCTGAATGGGTATGTTTCCACTAGGGTAGTGGGTTGCAGCCATAATTCTTGAGGATCAAGTCTTCTTCAGTGGTCAGTTTCCAGCCTTTGCCAGTCATGTTGCCTGATGCCATAGGTGTCTTAAGTCCATAAATGTGCATATGCATTTTTAAATAGCTTTTTATTTGCTAGCACCCCACACACTGCTGCTTGCTAGTTTTGGGTGATCACATGTTCCCTTAAGACCTAACACATTCAGATGGCATCAGGCCAACCTGAGGTGGAAGTTTATGTTGTGATGCTGTCATTCTGCCAGGGATCCAGATTATGGTGCCCTAGGCTTAGGCTTTTGCCAGTGTTTAGACCTTTTCACTCATGCTTACCTCCACTTTGGGGGTCACCTCCCTCTGCTGAGAGACAGCCATTTCTGAGGTGGGACTTGGTAGACTTTTTTTTTTTTCTTAAACTAGTGGCTGAATCTGATCACTGATGTGACTAACATCACTTTACTGGTACTTTAGCCAGAGTTTAAAGTTAACCAGGCTGTGGAGGCTGAATAACTCTCACAAGTGTGTGGATGAGGACAGAAGACCTGCAGTGGGCAGGTCTGGGGTTTATGTCTTGGAGAGAAATAGTCTCCCCTCCAGAGGTGCAGAGGGGGAGAAGGGGGAGGCATGCAGTTAGAAGATGGCCTGCTGAGTGTATGGACTGTAGGAAGGAGAGATGAGAAGAGCAGAGGTCAGCATGGTTTGGCTGGGAGTGATGCTCTACATGAGCCCACTGAGGACACTGACCATAGGTGACACAGAGCACACAGCAGACAGGACATCTTTGTTCCTCACTCTTACAGTGCTGGTGGCAGGAATGGGCTGCGCTCATACCATGCTTTTATTCCAGTAGGCTCCTGGGCAAGCCTCAGAGTAACTTCACAAGAAGATGAAGCAATCCTCAGCCCTCAGTGTATACGCCTTCCTTGACTGTGAAGGCGAAACCTAGTCCTGGGGGTGGAGGAGAAGGGGCAGAGGGCAGAAGTGAGATGTGGAGAGTTGGGAGGAGCTGCTGGGGCTAACCATTTCAGGAGGGCAGGAGTGGGAACAACAGAGAGCCAGCAATTCTCAAGAGGGCAGGATGGTGGTTTGGAGAGAGAAGGGTAAAGGAGTAGGTAGGAGGGGCAGCGAGGGTGGTGATAGCATGATTACTGGCCTTAGCCTCAGGACAGAGTGATAAAATGGGACTTGCTGGAAGGTCCTTGGGGACCCATGATCTCTACTGAGCTGGCAGAAAAGGAGGTGATGCTCTGTCCTTTGAAGATGGAGCAGTGTGTGTGTATGTGCATGCAAGCAGGAAAAGGTCAGTGGCAGTGAGAAGTTTAATAGTGAATGCTCAGAGATTCTCCAGGGATCCTGGCTGCAGGACATACCTTGCTGGAGAAAAACTTTGCTTTAATTAGGTATCTATATTAATATTTTATTTCTCTTCACTCCTCTCTTTCTTTCTTTACCCAGCAAGTGGGGCCAAAGCAGTCTCACATTTGCAGGTCTCCACTGAGAGAGAGTAAATCACCTACAAGAAGTGGGAGGTGCTGGTCCTCCTTGGGGCAGGCTGGGGGGTCCTGGCGGACAGCAGTCCACTGTTCATTTCCACTGAATCCTTGAGCAGCTGTCACCAAGATGTACCTGGGTGTTGTGCCCAGACACTGGTGTCTGAGGGCTGCGAAGCTCCTCCTTCTCTAACAGAGGAACTGGAGCTAAAATCCCCAGAGGGTCAAAAGACTAAGAGAGAATGCTGACTTGGTCTCAGAGCTACATCTGTTTTGGGTGCATGGCTGGTTTCAGCACAATGCTGGCAAAGAAGGTGTTGAGCCAATGAAGCACTTATGTACTTAATTTTAAGTATTTAAACACTGATTTCCATGGGCTCCTCCAAATGCCTGAAGTTGCTTAACTTTGTATTTAAGAGCTTGATTGGCAGCAATGTGCCCTTGTGGCCAAGAAGGCCAATGGTATCCTGGGGTGCATCAGGAAGAGTGTTGCCAGCAGGTCGAGGGAGGTGATCCTCCCCCTCTACTCAGCCCTGGTGAGGCCACATCTGGAGTACTGCATCCAGTTCTGGGCTCCCCAGCACAAGAGGGATGTGGCACTACTGGAGCAAGTGCAGTGAAGGGCTACAAAGATGATTAGGGGACTGGAACATCTCTCCTATGAGGAAAGGCTGAGAGAGCTGGGCCTGTTCAGCCTGGAGAAGAGAAGGCTGAGAGGAGATCTTATCAACGTGTACAAGTATCTGAAGGGAGGGTGTCAAGAGGATGGGGCCAGACTCTTTTCAGTGGTGCCCAGCGACAGGACGTGAGGCAATGGGCACAAACTGAAACACAGACACTTCCATCTGAACATGAGGAAAAACTTTTTCACTGTGAGGGTGACAGAGCACTGGAACAGGTTGCCCAGAGAGGTTGTGGAGTCTCCTTCTCTGGAGATATTCAAAACGCGCCTGGATGCAATCCTGTGCAATGTGCTCTAGGTGACCCTGCTTGAGCAGGGGRGTTGGACTAGATGATCTCCAGAGGTCCCTTCCAACCTCAGCGATTCTGTGATTAGGGACTATACCATTTGTGGAAGAAAGATAAGTGAAAGGAGGTGTGGGATGTGATCCTTCAGGGGTTTTTGTAGATGCCCCAGTTACTGAGCCATACCTGTAGGATCACAGGGTGGTGCTGCAGTACTAGTAGTAAATCTGGTCTCAGTAGATCCACAGCCCTTTTCTGGCACTGCCCCATACTCTTTGGACAGGTGAAAGAGCCTTAGTGCTCTGTCTGTCTTCCCCTGTGTCTCTTAAGCTTGAGGGCTGCTGGGCTGCACAGCACATAGTGCAAAGGGCTCCTTGTCAGCCAAGCTGCTTGACTCCCACATAGGAAAAACTATGCAGAGGCTTGACTGAAGGATCTCACACTCTAGCACCTTGCTGCTCAATCACTGCAGCACCCCCTCTGCATTCGACTGAGCTCCCACTGGGCGATTTGGGGACCTGTTGGAGACAGGGAGGAGGATAGAGGCAAGGTGACATCAGGCTGCCTACTTCTCTCCCTTGCTGGGGCTGCTTTCCCTCTCCAGTTCATGTGCTGGCACCAGGGGACAAGGAGGGATGAGCCCTACTCTGTTTGAAGTATTATAATCCTTTGAGATGGCATTAGCGCCTTGGATGGTAACACCTCTATAATTGAGCCTGCTGCTTGCAGGGGCCCCGCACTTCAGCAAGATGTTTAAATCTCATTTGTATAATGCCTGGCTGCAATTTCTGCTAAAAGATTACCCTCTGCCTCCAGTGTCCCTGAATTGAAGCAAGCAAACAAACAATCTTGAACCATCCAGAAGCGAAAGAGAGAGTAAAGGCGGCTGGGCGATGAAATGCCTCAGGACATCTGAGTCTCTAGAGGCTGTCTGTTCCAGATGGCCAAGACTTTTTGCTTGGAGCTTTTGCTAGACTGATATTTTTATATTCCCCTTCCCTTCCTTTTTTAGTCCTAGGAAAGACAGGACAAGCTCAAAGTAAAGTGCTCAATTAGGGATTATGTAGGCATGAGCATTTCCAGAGAAAGCTGAGTATGAGGTGGGTTGAGGGGATGTAGAGGCACATTTTTGCTGTTCATCTCAAGGCTATGGAGTCCTTGAAACACCTGGTATGAGCAAGGACCAGAATAGAGGCTGGCCTCTTCCAGCCCACCTTGTGCCAGGGCCTGTGCGGTCACTGGCCCATTCTTTGAGGCTGGTATTTGAGTTGTTCTTCCTTTTTTCCTTCTTATTTTAGGGGGTTTGGTTGTTTTTAATAATCTGCAACAAAGTTCTCTGCTTGCATTGGTTGACTGAGCTTTATGGCTGTCTCCTGGGCCTGTCTCAGCATGATTAAGAGTCAGGCGTCAGGTTTCTGATGACAGTGCTGACATGATGTAGCCCGTCACTGAGGAGAAGAGCAAGTGCCTCAGTGCCTGGAGACAGCTGTGCGTCACGAGAGCTTCGTTCCTGGAGAGGGGTAACAGGCATGTAATTGCCTTTCCAGGAACCTGCAATCTTTTCTTGAGACCTTTTTCCAAAGCCTGCTCATCCTTAAAATGCCTCAGGAAGCTGCTGTTCAGCCTTTAACCCTGGGGTATGAAATGCCAAGGGGAGGCATAGCTCCTGGAACATCAAACCGCTACACCACCTCGGTTCTTGTTTGTTGTGGGACAGGGTGTTGGGGATGTCTGCTTCTGGTGGTACTGTGCTGAGTGTCAGGGCATGGTGCTCTTTGTGGGCAGGGCTGCCTCCAGAAGCACTGGGCCTCAACCTTACAGATTAAGTGCTTGTTGCTGATAAAACAGTGTGGTGATTTCTTTGGGCAGGAAAAACCCAGTAGATGTGTCGCTGTGGTGCTCAAATGCTGTCCTTGTTCTGGGAAAAAATGACTGGACAAGAAGTGGTGGAAAAACCTGGCAGACTGGACTCCTGTCTTCTCAGAGTTTCTTCATTCTCTCTTGTCCTCCTCCTTCTGAGGCAGCTYGTTCTCTCCCTCTTCATCTCTTCCCCCTGTCATATTGTGCCCTTTCTGATGCTCTCATTGCTTTGATCTGTGGCTCTCTGGCAGGCTGTGGGTGTGATTCTGCCCATTAAAATGAGTTGCTTTTCTTGTGAGGACATGCCAAGGAGAGCATTTTGCTCTCTTGTGGATTTTCTCACCTCTGTGTGTACCTGACTACAAGAGGAAGGAGTGACACCCAGTGGGGAAGCTTCTCTGTTTTCCTTGGTGTTCAACAGTACTAGCCCCCGAACTAATTTGGGGACCTTCATAGGAAAAAACAGTTCCCCTCACCCTATTCTGGGGTTCCTAGACAAACCCTAGAAGACTTGTCTTCAGAACTGCCTTGCTTGGATTTGTTGCCTCATGAAAGTCTGTGTGCTAGGTCTGTCAGATTCACAAGTGTCTAACTGAAACACTTGATGCTCTTAAAATGAAAACAGCTTTTATTTTAGCAAGGGCTTAAGTTCTTGGTTTAAAAATAGTAAACAGTGTTGCTAAAGAAGAAAATGAATAGGAATCCACTTCTAGATAATGCTGCTTTTAGATTATGCCACTGATCTTCCTTAGCATCTCAGCTAGCTGGAGCTTGGCCATGGGGAGAGCAGTGCAGCGTTCCTGTCCCTCAGGCATCTGGTCTGGAGAGCTTTGTGAACCAAAGAATTGCAGAATAGCTATACTGACTCAGACAGAGTCTGTCTAATCCAGGTTCCAAAAACAGGATAAGTGAATGCCAAGAAAGAGCAAGAGCAGACAAGCATATGTGATGTTTTCCCTATATTCTTCCAACACCCAACTTTCAGCTCAGGGAATAATCTATTTAATGACCTTTAATGGATGCCTTTCCCAGGTACTTCTCCAGTTTCCCTGTGAACTCTTCTGAACTGTCTGCATCCACAGCACCTTTTGGCAAGGAGTACTGTAGATCACTGTCTCGCTGTGTGGAAACACCGCTTCCTTTTGTTGCTGTGAATCTGGTTCTAACTTACTTTACCAGAAATTTCATCACTTCTGTGCTAGAGAAAGTCCCCTGGGGTGGCTGGAGTTTCCTTTTTCTCCCTTTGATCAGGAAACCCTCTGTCCCTTTTGCCATTCCCTCTCCTGAGTTTTTTCCTCATGTTATTATCCAGGAACAAATTGCTCGTGACCAAATAAAGCTGTGAGAAGGGAGGATTGCTAACACGTCTTATTTTGAATTTAAATTCCTGCTCTTTTCCTTAATTAGGATATTCTTTATAATCTGAATGGCTTTCTTCCTGGCTACAGTATATTCAGGATTGCTGCCACGTTCTCTAGATGGCATATCATGAGGAAAAACTCACTGTATCTGGTCTGACTAGACGTACAGTTCCCACTTGTTGAGAGTTTCCAGTAGGTGTACCATGTGGTGTACTGCTAATACAGAGGACTGTCTTGGTGATGAAGGTGCTTCTTCTAAACTACCCTGTACCCCATGTACTGCTTTTGGGGGGTCTGAAATCACTGCAGTGCAAGAGGATGGTAGGTTGTAGTGTGCATAGTCCTTATTTGCCCTCAGCTGCTCTGGAGAAGGAACAGCTGCTCAACTTTGTATCATGGGGAAAAAAATAGTCTTGGAGGCAGTGAAAGAGAGCTAGTAACCCTATTGCAGTAACTGAAAATGTCCAGGCAACAGCAATTTGGGCTTCCATGGCTAAGTCCAATTTTAACTGCTCGACCTCAGTTGTGCTCACTGTGACCACTGGCTCTACTTAAACAGGGCCTTTTGCCTGAAATGCCCTTTTGCTCTGGGGTGTCTCTCCGGCTCATGTTAAAGCATGTTAGTTGGACAGCTCACCCCATCAATACCTTTACTGCCTCAGCCCTTTGATAAGTAAAGGTTGTTGGCCTGGCTGCTCTAGCTGGTGCTGTGAATGCATGGGGTGTGGAGTTGATCCTCACGTGAGCCTTGGGGAAGAGTAGGATGGGAGGCAGGGAGATGGAAAGGATGTGTGGGAGGGAACTGGCTTGCTGGTAACATAGGCAATCATGCAATTCTCTCTCTMTATATATATATATWTTTTTTTTTAACCTGCTAATTATTTTGCTTTCTAAAAGAAAGACAAGGTGCCTGCTTTCTTAAATATTCCTAGCAGAAGCTGAATTTCAGCAGTCTCTGCAGGTGACAGGCACTGTTTTTGGCAGACAGCTGGCATTCACGCAATGACTGGCAGTGTGTCGACACTTGTCTGGGGCTGGTGAATAAAACTGACTGTGCCAGACTGAGGGGGCTCCTTTTATGTCTTCAGTTCTGCATGGCTTCCCAGAAACATTAATTTTCTGTTTCGGACCACTTTCTCAGCCTAGGCATTTGGGATGTGGCGGCACATACCCTGAGCCACAAAACTGATAGCGAGTGTGGATATGCATTGCGATTGCCAGTTAAGTGAGGTGCTAGAAGAAGGATCCTTTTGCTGTCAAGCCTTCCAGGGGCTCCCTGTGAGCACCTTTGTTGTCACAGTTTTATGTGCAAGGTGTTCAACATCCCTTCCGGGCAGGGCATAGAAGCAGTAAGGGTTGAATGCAATCCATGGCAAGGATCAAGTGTCTGCATTTGGGCAGTGGAAGGGAAATGGTGAGGTTGTGCAGTAAAATGTCCACTCGATCTCAGGGACTGTATAGGGTTAAAAACCTTCCCTGAAACAAAGACCTTACAGCCTACAACTGCTCTCCTGGCAGGCCCTGCCAGGAAACGTAGCCAAGGGGGAATTGATGCTATGCTGAGCTGGGATCTCTGGGCTTACCTTGATGCATGCCATGGAGAGGGCTGAGAGTTTGGACAGTGTTTGGGGTTAGGTTCCCCTGAGGATAGGGAGCCATTTGCCTTTGTTTTGTTGTGCTCGCTTCAGGTTCAGCCCCTTCTTTGTAGTAGTGTGTGACATTTTTGTGCGCTCATCTGATGTATTACCTACTTTTCTTAGGCCTGTGATCAAGAAGGGCCAGAGGCTGTGCCCYTCCAGAGAGCCTTGGTATTGCCACCTCTCCTGGTCTGAACTGGATCCACCCATCTGGGCTGGGAGACTATTGCTCCTCTTAAAATGACTTGCATTTAAGGGCATGTGGTGGTGGAGAGGTATTCATCCCCGTGTGTGATTTTTTTCTGTGCAGACCTGCTGCTTAGCCTGCATGTATCCACTGCCTCAATGATGGGTAGTGTCTCCAGAGATGTGGAAAACAAGGGCCAATCTCCATGTGTGAGAGAGATGAGTGAAATTAAAGCCCCTTCTCTTCTCTGCTGCTGCTGAGATGCAGCTGAGCCTGCAGGGCCTGGGCCCTGGCCTGCAGCCCGTTTTGATCTCCTGTGCTGCTGAGATCAGACCCAGAGAGAGATCCTGAGAGAGGCTGGGTGCTGCAGGGACTGCTGCTGGTGTGATGACAGGGGACAGGGACAAACCAGTTCAGCCCGCGGCCCTAGAGAAGCCGTGGGAAAAGGGGAGCCACGAGCCAGCTTCCTTCGTTCCCTTGTGCAGGTTAACACGCTCCTGTAAATGCCTTGTTGGCTGGCTCCATGGCTTTTCAGTGGTGCGAGGAGAGGAGCAGCTGGGGCAGCTGTTGTGGCAGCTGTTTGCAGGTCCCATGGTGTGGGTCTCCCCCTAGGCCACCCCAAGGGGGAGGCAGAGTTGTTGGGCATACCTGGCTTGGCACAGCTTTTCTTGGAGAAGCCGGAGGCCCGCAGTGGCATCAGTCGGAGCTGCTCATTCTTTGTTCCCGCTCCAGTGATCCCTGCTGTACTGTAATCACACAATTATTATGCCATTAAAATGTCATATTCATAGAAATCCACATAAACAAGGCATTAACAGTTGCCAGAAAATTGTAGTCTCTACTGCTAATGACCTGCTTCCCCCCACCCCTCCCCAGCACCACTCCCTCTTTTTTTTTTTGTTTTGTTTCTGAGCCATGATTTAAGAGGCAGATGACGAAGTGCATCTTTGCACTTAGAGGTTTTCGATCTTTAATGTACTGTTGCAGTGAAAAGCTGCCTCTGTGCTTGCTCTTGGGTTTTGTTGTTTGGCCTTTGTTAGTAAGGCTGCCGGTGGCTTGGGGGATGTGTGTATATTTTTAGCAGTCTGGCAAAGGAGAAGGCCCTTTGCAAAGTGTGCTCTCAGCTGGGAGAGCCTCCACCGACTTGCGTAGTATGGTAGCTCCTCTTTGAAATGAGTTTGTTCTCTAGCCTATCTGAGAAAAGTTGGAATAAGTCCAGGCATTTTCCATTCTCTTGTAAGCATCCTCTGCAGTAGGGTAGTTCAGGGTTTTAATTGGAGGGAGCAGCTGGGGTTCAGAGACAGGGTGGCTGGGCTTATTAGACCAAATACATCTCTACTGTAACTCTGTGCTTCTGCCATGGTGAGATGCAGCTGGATGTGTTTGGAGCGCTTGCGATCCATGGGGCTCTCTAATTGACTCCCCAGGGACCCTGATGCGTTTTCCTCCCAGACAGAGAGATTGGCCATCCCGCCTCCTGAAATCAGATTTTGTGTGGGTTGCATTAGGCTGTACATGCCTCTGGAAACGTCTCCTCAGTCCTGAGGAGAAACAAAGGGAACACGTCCTGTCTCTACCGCCGCATCAAGCGTAACGTGCAGCCTGCAAGCCTCACCAGGGTGTCTGCCAGGGCGCCGTGAGGGCTGGCTGCTCCCCGCGGCACGGGGAGCTGGGAGCCGAGAAGGCCGGTGCAGCTGGCAGAGCGCAAGCCTGGCGGTCAGGCTGCGGGTGCAGATGGGGGGGCGCCCAGGGCCTGGCATGAGCCTGAGGTTGCCCTTACCCTCTGCGATGGTGTATCAAGATTCGTCCTGGAGACACATGTCTAGGGAGTGGCGGGGCTCTGCTGGGCGCAGCTCCTTTAARCTGAAGTCAACATTTGACTCTTCGCAGAATCAATTCTCAGGAGTGTGTGAGGCTGAAATGTAGAGAAGTGTGAAGAAGAAAACGCAACAGTGGATTTCTAGCAGAGACTTTGTCTGATACTGTTCAGAGGAGGGAAAGGACTGGTGTGCACTTGTTTCCTTAGAGTGGCAGGCTGCCCGTTTTTATCAGGGAGTGGATTTTTTTCCTCTTTTTCCTACAAACTTGTTCAGTGTCTCAAACTCTTTAAGCATCGACTATGTTTCCTATAATTAATACCAACCATTAAACTGCAGTGTTGAAAGAGAAATTGCCTAATTCCAAGAAAAAATTAAAATTTATTAATGGTACATGAGAGAAAATGAATATGAAACTTAGAGAGGAGCCCTGTAGAAGATAAATAGAAAGGCAAGTGGAGTATTGACTTGATCCTTTTCTAGTGCAGGGTAATTTGGCTTCTAAAGTGAGTTAGATCATAATAAATTAAATTTAGATATCTGCACATCAGTTGAATAACTCCCAAGACAGAATTCTAGTGTGAGGAAGAAGTGATAATACATGGTGAAAATATTATAATGAAGACCTTATCCAGTAACCCATAACTGATGTGCTGTCCCTGAATGAGTGAAGAGATTTTCTCCTTTCATTTTAACTTGCTTTCTCCTTCCTGGATCAGGCACCGAGAAACAGATGAGCCGTCTATGTACAGGTCAGGAATTCTTCTGTCTCCTGGTGCTTGGATAGCTGAGAGCTTTTTAGCCAAGGACACTGTCTTGATTTCTCTCATTATTTTGGGGTGGATCCCCCCCCCCCCCCCAAGTTTGGGACATGTTTGTGTCCAGGCATCCCACTTGAATTTCAGTTAACTACTCAGGAAGTTCAGAATTGACAGTTGAAGAATGCCAACTCCTTGGAAAACTTTTGGAGATTTCCTAGGTATAATGGAGCAGGAATTTAGGCAGGAGATGTGGAATGAAAGCAGATGATCAAAAACAGGTATCTGTTTTTGGCTGAGAAAATCAGTTCAGCCCAGTCTATGGGCTTGTCCTGTAACAGAAGCGCTGTGGCCAGATACTGCTTAGAATAAGCTTTTATCCTTGTTTGATATCCTTCTCTTTTGATCTCAGGTATGTAGTTAGCTACCAGTCTTTAGGAACCATCCTATTGATTATTTTTCTTAGCACAAAAAGTGGAACCTGGGCTGAGGACAATATTAATCAAAGTGGGCTGAAGTGTTTGAGGCAGAGAAAGATACTGCTGTACATTATTTGCTGTGGTATGAACCAAGAGTGTAACACATGGTAAAAAGGCAATGCAACCCTAGGATGCACCAGACAAGGTATTTTCAGTGGAGGATGGGGGGGGGGGTGTCATTGTATAAGGAATTGCTATTTGCATGTTTGTTCATTTACTCCTGTGATCCTCTGTCCAAGAAAAATGTGCTCATGTGGGAGCAGGTGCAGAGAAGGACAACTGGGGGGTAACAGTGTCTGTCTCACTAGGAAAAGCGCTTGGTTTGTTGAACCTAGAAAAACAAAGGCTGAAAGGGATATGGATGTTTTCTCTAAATACACTGGAGCATAAAACACCAGGGAGATGGAAGAATTACAGTGGATAATAACAGGACAGTAACAAGGGTAGACAGTGACAGGAATCAATCTGCTAACCAGCTCAGCAGCACTGCTTCTCCATGTTGGGGAATGCTGTCCCAGACCTAGAAGCACAGAAGTCTTGTTCAGTCTTGTGAGCCTATCTAAAACTCCTCTGAAGGCTGCTCCCCTGCTTTTGCTAATCTGGCCAGACTTCAGGGTTTAACACTGCAGCTCTGTGCCACTGGTGCCCTTGTAGTGCCTGAAGTGCTAACTGAGATGTGTTAAACATATGGCTGACCTCGCAGCATCCAGCTAATTGCCTCTTCCTGGAAGCACAGCTGGCCATTACACCATGTGAATTTGACATCCTTCCAGTGCCAGCCATCAGACATCTGCCCAGTGCACACCCTCTTCACTGCATAACCACAGCTGCCTTCCTGTCCTGTGCAAAACATGCAAGTGTGGGGGCCTTGCTGTGCCAAGGATTTATAGGAAACTCTGCCTAGATCTGCTTTGCAGTGGTACAGGTGGCTCTGTGCTGTGCAGGGGGAACAGAGAGTTAAGTCTGGACTATGGAGAGATAGATTCCTTTCCTCTGTTATTTACAACTGCAGCTACCTTTGGATGGTTTCAGAAGTTCCACTTCCAGCTTAGGTCCGCTTCCTTTGCAGCGTGCCCAATAATATGGGGCTTAATTGACATTAACAACAACAAAAAAATCCAACAACCTTCAGTGTTATATGGCCACTTTTAAGAATGATTTATCTTCATATTAAGTTTGATCAAACAAGTTTTTTTTTTTTCTTTACAGCATTAAAATTTAGGAATTGAAACTCCTTGACAGTTGTTTTAACAGAACTGGGCCCCCCAGGGTCATCATGAAATCTTGTAAAAGCTAGGGCTTCACTGGTTCTGAGATGCAATCGGCTCACTTTTCCCTGATCTTTTACAGTGGTGGTAAATCATGTTTTACAAGATGCCTTAGAAAAGCGTAAACAGTATTTATCACCCAGTATACTTCAGTCTTCTCGAAAGCCTGCAGACTGGTTATGTATATCCTTCTGCTCATAAACCTCCTGATGGACTGGAGTGACCTTACAGTTTTAATAACTTTCTTCAGTTCTTTGCATACTAGGAAGTTGGACTGATGTCCAAAAAGACAAACTAGTTTGTAGTTGTCATCAGAGGCCATGTAGAGGGGCTACAGGCAGTGAAGAGCTTGTAAAAATGACAAAGTAGAACTTCATATTTATTTCCTTCTGTCTAATGCACTCTTTCTACAAGTCAAAAGATGATTTTTCTAACTGTCAGCAACTGTACTTGCACCCTGGGAGATGAAAATTAAGTTATGGTCTTCCTGCCTTTTGCAGAATGGCAGGCAATAAAGATTGTGCAGCCAGGGTTGGGCTGGGGGAGGATTTGTCTTGCTCTCCCCTTGCTGTGCTGGCTCAGCCCGTATGAGAGCGGAAAGGCACCTTCTGGTTAGGGCATCGTGCAGGTGGAATCCAGGGGCATCGCAGGCCATATCTGCTCTGTGTATAACGCCACCGGCGGACTCTGTTTCAACTGGACTTGCAGCAGGAATGAGTCTGGCCCTCAGGGAGGAGACAAAGTACAGCCAGCGGAGTGTTATTAGTTGTGCAGCTACTGCTTTAAAGGTGTGTTCTGCTGTTTCTTGTGCTGTGGTGAACTCGGGAGTAACTCCTGAGAGGGCCATAGAATTACACCAGCGGAGAAGGAAAATGATCCCGTATCTGGGAGCCCCTACAGCCAGCAGCCCAGGCTTTGCATTTCCTGAGAGCAGATCAGTGCCAATCAAGGTGCTAGAGTTCAGTTTTGATTAACAGTGAGAGCCAAGTTTGGCCTGACAGGATGAGTGACAGCTGGAAACAGTGGGAGAAGTCGTAAGGGAGGACAGTCGCGTCAGTAAGGCCGTGAGTAGCTGAAAGCACAAAGCTGCAAGGGATCTCCAGCTCTCCTCTGCTACCGAGGCAGCCCCAAGCCTCTTCTGAGCTTCCTGCTGCCTTTGGTTGCGCGTTATCTGTCATCCCACGTGCAGGCTCTGCCATCCTATCTGACGTGGTGCTTGAGGCCCCACTGGGCCTCGCCGGCCCCCTGAATGCTTGGGGGATGCCGCTGTGTCAACCTGGGGCGGTGGCAGACACGCCGCTCCGGAAGAGTTCTGGCTCAGTCCTGCTGCTGAGGCTGATGTACAGGATGGAGGCGGTTCATTTGCAGAAGCCTGTGCTCCCTCCTCCCCTTCTTATTAATACAGAAAATGCGCTGTCAGATGCGAGTAAAATCAATTATGGGATAAAAATCTCCTGTTTCAAAAGCTTCATTTTGTGCTATTAGCAAGCGAAATTGGCTTTGAGATGGTGTTAACTTTAAAAAAAAAAAAAAAAAAAAATCAGTTATTGGATAAGATCACAATTTTCTTTGGGGCTGAGATGTCTGTAAGTGTTTGAATCTCCCTGTATTACACATAGGCTGAGATCAAAGAGGTGGTGCTGCTGTAATGATGTGATCTTATCAGCTACACATTGCGTTAGCCGTCTGGGAGCATGCACAATGCCACTGAGAGTTGCTTAACCCCCTTGACAGCTGTCTGAGCAGTAGAGTAACCCCAAAAGGTGGCTCTGTCCCTTTTGTTCAGTGCTGTGGCCTGCACAAGGGGACCAAGAGCATGCTACCCTCTCCCTGCTGGGACAGTCCTTGCCATGTGGAGAGTGAGGTCCTCAGTGGGCAATTTGATCTGTTAGAGATGGGCTGAGATCATGCTGAGAGTACTGGAGCCCATTTCTGCTGGGATCCTTCACTAGATCAGTCCCTGGGACCAGGGTATAGCTGTGAAATCCCCTGCAGAGTGGTGGTAGGGTAGGGCCCGGTTTCAGCTGGGAGCCTGATGTCCTGGAGCAGGGAAGGAGTTTATCTGGGGACTCTCTGCCCCAGGCTAGGGCTAACCATGATGCTGTGCCTGATCCTGGAATCACTGAACTGTGAAGATATAAGCAATAAAGGCTCTTTCGAAAGAGCCATCACTGACTTGCAAGCGACTTTTCTGCACGATGTGTTTGTCTCCTTGTCACAAATGATCCTCTGATTAATGGAGGAAGTAACAATTTGAGAGAGGAATACCTGTTCTGTGTCACCTGAATTTTTGATGTTTCTTGTGATCCCTTTGTGATCCACTTGTCATGGGATTGTATTTGATGAAGATGCTATAATCTTGTATCCCTTTCTCAACAGACCTATGCAAAGGGTAATGGGGGAGAAGGGGAATGTGGTGTAAAATACCTTTATTTTCAGTGGAAGAGAAATTAAAAGCATAACAATCTTGGTGTGTGTGTGTATATATATATATATATATAATTTTTTTTTTTCCCAAGACTGTGCTGTTTCAGAGAGGGATCCACCAGGGACTAGAACTTGGTTTGAAATTAGTTAGTTTAAATTCAAATTGGCAGGTTCTCTTTAATGTGTCATTTCAAAATTAGAAAAAAATTAAAGACCTAATTAGGCTCTCTGTTAGCATGTTCTTGTGATATTTGCTTGTGACACGGGAATGACCTGTCTCCTTCTGGAGTCAGAAATATTTCTGAAGTGGGGGTTTTAGTAGACTGATAGACCAGGTCTTCCACTGACAATGTTATGAGAAGCTGCCTGACCCTGCCCAAAAAATCCCCAGGGCTGCGGCGTGTGCTGGTGGGGCATGGTGGCTCTCCAGGCAGGGTGCCCTTTTGTAGCCTCCCCTCTCTCACCTTTCTAATGGGGTTGGCTGTTTGTGTGCACAGGGCTCGGACATGGACTGGGATGACCTTTGGGATCAGTTTGAAGAGCGAAGATACCTGAGTGCCCGGAAGTGGAAGGGTGGTGAGGACCCATACCGGCTCCATGCCTTTAACCAGCGGGAGAGCGAGAGGATCCCCAGCGACCGAGCCGTCCGCGATACAAGACATTACAGGTTCTGCCTCCGTCCGCGATAGAGACATTACAGGTTCTGCCTCCTTCCCATCCCCTCCCGTGGCCATAGAGCATTTCACAGGTAGCGCTCCTTACCAAGGAACATAAGTTGGCTGTTCTTACAGGTATCCTTGGGGAACTAAAACTCTGCTGTAGGGTTTTTAGGGGAAGTTAGCTGGTCAGAGGCATGGCAGACTGTGTACAGAGTTTGGGAACATGCCTTGATTTTCAGAGAAGGCACTGATGAGAATTGATTTGAATATACTTTCCTTACGTGCTCTGCTAATACCACCTTTGACTTTTAATGAATTCAGACAGCTTCTTTGCTACTTGTTGTCTTTATTTATATTTCCTTTGGGCAGAAAGATTGGATGAGGGAGTTTTATTTTCTGTTCTGCAGGACCATTTTGTTTCCCAGATCTCTCTTGTGCTGTCACAAATAATGCCTCGTTTGGTTTCACCACACCAGTGGCTGTGCAAATGAAAAATAACATTTTTAAAGTGAAGGCAAAGAGTTGTTTTTCAATTCATATGCATCCAGAACTAGCAGCTTTAAGAGGAGTATTGAATGATGGTGGTTCATGATGAAATGGTGAAAATCTCATGATTCATGGTGAAATTGAGAGAGGCGGCAACAGCAGTATTGTTCCCTCCTTTTGATTCTCCTGACCTTACTCGCAAAACTTCATTATGTAGGTAGATACCCTGTACCTCTTCAGGACCATTATTTTGGGATGTTAAGTGGGGCTAGGCCATTTATCTGTGCCCAGGGGATACATGTGGGGATGATTCTGCCTGGATTATATTTTTAGGATTGAGTCTTTCCTGTTAGTGTTTATTGTAACGTGTAGTAGTCCTATCCTAGCAATTGAAAACATTACATTATACTTCCTGTGTAAGTGGGTTATTCCAGGACCCTAGTGGAAAAAAGGAAAAGACATTTTTCCTGGAGAAGTAGGAAGACATTTGTGTGATTAGCAGCAGTTACCATGTGTGTGCAAGAGAGTTCGTCCCCATGATGGACCTAGTCTTAGCTGATGCTGTAAACTCTTGTTCTGTGGAGCAAGCAATAAGATGATGCAAGGGGAATAAAAATAACTGTTCAGCATTTCTTTTGCTCTGCAGAAAGAGGAGTTAATGTGGGGAATAAGGGACTGTGGCTAGTGAGAAGAAGGGAAGAACTCTCTGGACTACTTCTCTGCCTGCTCCAGCACCATCAGGGTTTCAACTCATAGAGGGAAGAGCTGCCCTTTGCGGCTGTAGCTTATTGGTGCTCTGTGGTTTTACTTCTTTGGTCCACTGGACACAGTGATGCCTGGATGCCCTTCTGCTGGGGTAGGCAATACCCCTGAGGTTCCCTTGGCACTGTTTTCTTCCCTGTCCTCCAAGGGCACAGTGTATGCCAGACCGCCACCTGCAGAGCCCCAGTCTGCAGCCTGCGTGAGCCCTTCCTGAGGAGTGGTGCCTGGCTGCTGGCCTAGCGTGGTCTTCCCCTCCTGACTTCCAGCAACCAAAGGTCACCTCCTCCCTCTTCTCCCGGAGCCCTTCAAAGGCTTCTGTGTGGGCAGTGTCTCCTCATCATCCTATTTTTGACTGTAGGGTCAGGATGTGAAATCTTGTTGGCTCCCAGGCATGGGTTAGGGGAGGCTGTCCTTGACCCAGCAGCTGGAGTACACCAGTATTTGTGGGGGGTGGGGGGGTGTTGGGAATTAGGAGCTAAAACTGAGACCTTCTCTGAGAGCTATGGTCAGAGTCACAAAAGACAGCATGTGGCATGAGGCTGCCTGTGCTCTGCACATATGTTAGCTCCAGCTCCCAGCCTGGAGCAGAGGGGACATGGCCTATGCTGTTTACAGGCAGGACCAGGATTGGAAGGCAGCGTCTCTTAGCTAGGTGGGTAACCCCAGCTGGGACAGGCTTTCCTCCCTTTCCTGCTGCTCTGAGGAAGCAGCAGACACTTCTTGGGTCAGTGGCATTTCATGGGTTCAGTGCTATCTCCCAGGAACTGGTCAGATGCAGCGGGGAGGGATCCTGGCTTGCCTGTAGAGGTTGGAGAAATCTGCTTCTTGCAGCAGAGTAATTGCTGCTTTCTCATGTGTTCCCCCATTCTGCTTTTCTCACCACGATTCATGTAGTTTGAGTTTCAGTGGGGTTTTCTTCTTTCCAAGGACAGGGCACAGCCTGTGGCTCTGGATGGGGTCAGGAGCTGACTGTGGTGCAGTCATCTGGGCATATCTGGAGCTGGGGACTAAGGTGGGATCCCTGTGCTGGATACAAATCACGGCTGGTGCCCAAGGTTTGCATATCAGAACAACCCAACACCTGGTATCTGATCCAACTCTATGAATTATCCTTGTTCCAATCCAAATATGTGGCTTAGGAAAAAATGCTGAAATGGCACAGTTCTCCAGCCCTACAGCTATTGTGGCTGTGTGTGCGTGGCGGTTTTTTTATTTTATTTTATTTTCCTTTTATTTAAGGAAGAAAAAAAATAACCACCACACTGCTGCTTGTAGTAAGGGCCAGATGCTCCTTCTTCCAGAGAGGAGCTGACAGCCTTGACAAACGCCTGTTATAGCTGAGCAGAGAGTGAGTGTGCTATTCCTGGAGAGAATTAATACCAAGGATATTAACCATCTGCCCTATTAGAACAGAAGATTGGCTCAGCTGCCCCCTTGCTGTATGCCCTGTTGTGGCACGGCATCCACCTTGTTCCTGGGTGTGTAGATATGGTGCTGAGTGCTGTTGCAAAAGAAAAGTTCTCATTAAGGAGGAAGCGAGGGCACAGCATGTGGGAGGGGCTGGGGCTAATTGCATTTGCTTCCAATTTCCTTAACCTGGTAATTGGATTCTGATTTATTGAATACATCTGAACAGTGCTGTGGGTGATGCACCATTAGCTGAGCATTAGAGAGGAGCTGAGGAAATGGGGCTGCTTTGAGATCTTGGTGAGGCAGATACTGAAGAGAAGGCCAAGACGGGTGGGATGGCAGAGGGAGAAAGGATCCAGGCATGGTGATGTTGGGGAGGAAAGGCAGGTAAGTGGCTTGAAAAGCCCGCAGTGGAAAGAGATCCTTGCTCACTGCGCAGCTGTTAGGGGAGCTGCTGCAGCGAGGCTCTGGCTCTGCTGTGCACTCTGGGAGCCAGTCTTGTGGGTATGGCCCGTTGCGGGGGGCACTGGGAATTGCCTGGCGTGGCTGGGTGGGTGAGGGCAAACCAGCAGTGCTGCTTTTGCAGCAGGAAAGATTTCAGTACTGATGGCCCTGCAAGGGAAAAGAGTAAGGAGAGCTAGGAAGGCTCCCCCTTACAAAGGGGAGAGCAGAGTATCACTGTCTGGGCTAGCACGAGAGATGGCAAACAGCCRAGGCTCATCCTGTGTGACCTGCCAGAGGCTGTGCTTAGAGACCTGCTTTAGAGAGAGAATCTGGTTTAGGCTGCTCTGTGCAAACCAGGCTGGAAATGCTCTGCTTTCTTGCAAGATTGCCAGGCCAAAGAGCCAGACCTTGATTTCCCCTTGGGATAACCTTGGGGGAAGGCAGGTCCTGAACGGGGCTCTGCCCTGGTGCACCGCTGTGCAGTGAGCAGTGCTGAGAGGCTCCTGCCAAGCGCAAGGCTGCCTTCTCTGGAGAAAGCTCACACAAGGGGCTGGAGGCTTTTGGACAGGGTCTCCCCTGCCTCTGCAACATCATATCCACTGGGGAGCAGGCTCTCCTTCAGCCTCTCAACCAAGCGTTGTTGCCTGATGGAGTTTGCATGTGTCAGTCCATGGAAGGAGGAATGACAACTGCAACCCTCCTCCCTGGGCGAGCTCTTGTGCACGGGCTGGGAGTCTTGGGCACACAATCAAGGCAGGTGCAAGCAGCCTCAACTTTCTGACCAGATTTTGAATGTGTTTCTTCTCTGTCTTTTAGCCCCTCTCCAGGATATGTGATAGCAAGAAGACTCACAGACTTGCAGTCACTGCAAGCCTAGAGACTAGGACCTTGGAGTCCTAATTCTAGTGCCTAGGACTTCAGGGTGCTGCTGTTTATAGCTTCTCCTTGTGTTCCCCCTGTGCTCCCCCCACCCCCCTGGATGGTTCTAGACCCCCTTCTCCCCCCCCTCCCTTTTTTTTTTTTGTTAATCCATCTGGAATTGCCAACCGTAATTTAATATACAAAGTCTGGCAAGGTCTCAGCAGCAAACTCCTGCCAGAAGGTCACAGAGAGGGCATAYGTTTTTGGAGGAGTGGGATATGGCACTGACAGCCAGTTGCTTACCAATGTTTGTTGGATTGATTTTGTTTTTAAATTGTAGCCAGTGAATAGTTTCAGACGAAGAGGAATCACAGTGCTCCAAGGAATCAGAGCTGGAAAAAATCTTAGTAGCTTATCTTGTCTCCCCCCAGGCCAGTATTGGACTGTAAGCTCACGCTCTGTTTTTCAGTGATTTTTGGCTGSGGAAATTCCACTGCTTCTGTGGGCCACATTATGTTCCCCAGTAAAGAGAGCTCACTGTTAGATCATCTTTCCTGGTAACCTGCCTGCATTTCCCTTTCTTTAATTGCATTCCTGGTTTAAAAACTGAGTAAGCCCTCAGATAGTGTGAAGGAATGCCTTTCTTTAGGAGAGGACTGTGTATGGTCCCATGATTGTATATCCCATCACCACCAAGAGTCAACATTTAAATAAAAAAAAAAAAAAATCACCACAGCCCAAGGTTATTTTCACTGGCTGGACCCAGGTCTAACAATTTCTTGTTTGAAAGATGGCATGTCCAAGTCATGAGTGAACAGCTCTTGCCATCACCTCTGTTTGCCAATGGGCAAATGGCTGGAGTGGGTTGCTAGTCCTCTTAGCTGCTGTAGTCACAAGCCATTTGGGATTACCTCACTGTCACACATCCCACCTTCAGCAACTACCACTGGCAAATTCAGGAATAAAACTGCAACCGAGGGTTAGCGAGTGAGTCAGTGTCATGTGTACGTGTGTGGGGAGAGGAGCTGAGGTTTACAGTATTGCTCAGTGGGTTGGAAAGCTGACAAGGAGGATATGTTGCTCGAAGCCAAAACTGTGTGATGGCTCCTGGGCTTTTTCCATCTGTAGCAGACAACTCCCAGGCAGCGCAGACAGTCCAGCGTTCCTAAGGTGATTGCTCCATATGCTGCTTATGCTGACCTCCACTTCCCAAATGCTCAGTTGGTTTTAATAGATGTGCACACGCTGTTGTGGCTGCCAGTCTTGGCTGATATCACTAGCCTTGGCCAGCACTAGCCTGAGCTTGAATTTGTACTTCCTGATTGTGGAGAAGCAGATAGGTAAGATCAGGGATGAGGATAGCAGATGAGAGGGAGATGTGAGTAAGAGCCTCTAGCAATTGCAATGTGTCTTATTGTGCAAATGACATCACCCAGCCTCAGGCATCCCCTGCTGCCTGTTTTCCTGTATTCACCTTGCTTTTTCCACTGCGGCTCTAATAGGAGTTTAGTAAGACTGTCTTGAGAACTGGTAGRTCAAGGAGGCCAAAGATGGAGCCCTCTCAAACCTTGGCATAAGGCAATAATTCTCTGAATTTTTGAAGCTCCATCCCTCCCTGAGTCCCAAGTGCTTTACAAGAGGCCCTACATACCCAGTTATGCTTGAATTTTACTACTTCTTGAGAGAGTATGTTTTTGTGTATGTATGTCTGAGAGAGGGAAAGCAGCCACTAAAATCAAATTGAAATGAGAGGCTGGTAGGGATACTGGCAGACTTTAAGAGCAGGTGTTCCATCATCTGCTGAAGTTGAAAGCATTTTGGCAGATCTGGGGCTTGTACATGTAAACTTTTGCCCTCTAGAAAAGCTCTTTGCTTGTAGCCTGTCTTATTCCCTTTGCTGCAAGGATAACACACCATGTGACTTTCTCCTTGTTTCCTCAAATCCCTATGCAGTGCCAGATGGTGGCAATGAGGAGAGTGTCTGTTAGGTGGGAGAGCAGTCCAGGACTGGTGGCTGCGCTTGTAGGGACTGCTTGTTCATGGAAAGATGTGAAGACATGAAACCTGGGATGTTCTTTCTCACACTTGCTACTAGAGAGGGGTCAGAGAGGTGGTAACTTGAATTCTCAAGGTCAAAAATTTTTACCTTTTCAACCCTGGAGGAGAAGCACTAAACATTACAACAGTTTTTTAACACATTTTTTTGCATGGTGCTTTCCAAAAATCCAGAGGCTACATATTCAGCATTGTGTTGAAGCAACTCTAGCTGGAGTAGTTGAAAATATCTGAAAGACTCTGCTGTGCATGAGGATGACTGGGAAGAACATGCTGCTGTCCTGAAGATGGTCTTACCTGTTTCTTATATGGTACCTGTGGGCTGAGCATGCATCTCTCTCTATGCGCATTCTCCACATGTGCTTGTGTCATGTGTGAATGTGTTTGGGTAAGGTGAAAGTATGTGTGTAAATGTCTA
The DNA here is from genome assembly GCF_003343035.1 of Apteryx rowi. Classification (NCBI taxonomy): domain Eukaryota; kingdom Metazoa; phylum Chordata; class Aves; order Apterygiformes; family Apterygidae; genus Apteryx; species Apteryx rowi. Next base: position 1,684,672 of record NW_020447963.1, read on the forward strand.
TGCAGATTGCATGAGGGCAGTTGTGTTGTATGCATGTTTTGAAGTGTTGTGATTTTTGGCCATATTGATGATTGCATCCCAGGACTGGCAAGCAGTCAAGCGCATTGAGAATATTGTAATATCTTGGAAGCAAAGAGTGAAACTGGAGAAAAGTAGATTTTGACCTTTGACTTAAAGTTCCTATGATCCCCTTGGATTTCTGCCTTCCTCCAACTTCATTTCCCTCTGGAGCCTGTTAGACCAAAAACACTTTGAGATGAATTAAAGTGAGCACTGGGTCTCAGTAGCTAGAAATGCGTTTTGTACATCCCCATAGGGATCTCCTATCTTGTCTTTTTCTTGCCTGGTTTCTTGAGAGTCCCTGTCTAATGCTATCTCCCAGCCCACAAGAGGAACTTAATGTCTGGAGAATGATGTGTGTGGAAATGCTCATCTCATTCCACAGATGGCTGTGCACGCACAGTTTCTTGCTTTGCTTGCTTCAGAGTCAAAATAAAGGCTGCTGTTGTGCCTTTCCACCTTGCAGACTTGACACATGTGACTCTGCAGAACAGAGGTGGGATTCTGCTCTGTCACCCTCATCGGTAACTGAGCATTAGATTTGCAGAAGCATTTAGGCACCTAAAAGTATGGTTGAAGCAGGATTTAGCCCCTCTAAATCTATGGTTTAGAGCCTTAAAATGGCTAACCAGCTACCTCTTAAACCCAGTTAATGCCTAGAGTGATTTAGAGTTTTGTTCTGTTTCTTAACATTGAAGTTCCCTGTGTGCCTTTCTGGGTTCTATTTCTGGGTGCGGCACAGAGCAGCTCAGTCCTGATAGGGCTGAGAAGCTCAGCTTTTACCTGGTGTGTGATCATCTGTCTGCATCACCTGGCGGTGAGTGCTGGCAGGAGGGAAACATGGGTCCAAATCSCTTCAGGTGGATATGAAATCAACCCACCTCCTTCTGTGCAGTGAGGAGGCATGAAGTAGAAAATACCCTTGGGACTTAAGGGAAGATTTGCTGGGACGTTACCTAGAAGGACCTTGAATAGTTGAGAGCAGAAACAAACTTAAGTTTTCATATTGTAATGTTGTCTTTCCCATTGCTGACTCAGTAGGTTTTTCACTGTGGCTTTTGTATTTTAGCTGAGCTAATTCAGTGTCCTGATAATGCAGACTAAGTCCTGATGGGTTCTGTTATTTTTAAAATTTGCTTATTCATACAGTGTCTTGTGAATTGCTGGTGACTTATTCTGGATGCACTTTGTTATAAATCTGAGTAAAAAGTAGCGTATGCGTGTAACACTCAGTCTCATGTTACTGGATTAATTTGTTCAGGGAGGAAAGAAAAGTAGAGACAGCAGGGAGTGATGTATATCTGAGTGAGGGTGTGCTGCCTGTAGTGGGGGAAGGTAGACCTCCATCTGTGTGGCGAGCAAAGAGCGTAGCACTCAAATGCTGCTGCACCACCAGACTCTGCATTGGAAAAACCTGGGAGGTGTCCCTACATGGCTCTGTGTGCTGTTGACCGAGGTGGTGGAGTTGCTCTTTATGTGAGAGAGCAACTGGAATGTATGGAGCTGTGCCTAGGGGTGGATGAAGAGCGAGTCAAGAGCTTATGGGTAAGGATTAAAGGGCAGGCTAGCATGGGTGACACTGTTGTGGGTGCTTACTACAGGCCACCTGATCAGGAAGAGGAAGTCGATGAGGCCTTCTACAGACAGCTGGAAGTAGCCTCACGATCCCAGGCCCTGGTTCTCATG
>NW_020447963.1:1688514-1708249 GCF_003343035.1 Apteryx rowi
AGCGACAGGACGTGAGGCAACGGGCACAAACTGAAACACAGATGCTTCCATCTTAACATGAGGAAAAACTTTTTCACTGTGAGGGTGACAGAGCACTGGAACAGGTTGCCCMGAGAGGTGGTGGAGTCTCCTTCTCTGGAGATATTCAAAACCCGCCTGGATGCAATCCTGTGCAATGTGCTCTAGGTGACCCTGCTTGAGCAGGGGGGTTGGACTAGATGATCTCCAGAGGTCCCTTTCAACCTCAGCGATTCTGTGATTCTGTGACTGTGCTGAGCCCTGTGCCCTCCTTCATGGACTGGAGGTCCCTGCTTGGGTGCTCTCCCCTGACAACTGCTTGCAGAAGCACGTGCTGCCCCAGAGAGAGTGGAGCTGGCAGCACATCATGCAGTGTGGAGGGAGCTGAATGGAAAGGGGTTTGGCTCCCTTCTTGCTTTCGTGTTTTTGCTATTAGCTGCTGTATGACTGCCAACAATATCCAGAAGAGTGTTTTTTGTCCCTTGATATGTCATTCCAGCTGTTACAGTATTCTCTGGGCAAAGGCAGGACACTTGTGATTTCATTACAAAATAAATTTTTCATGCTTGGAAAAAATCCTGTATGTGTGAGGGCCGTCACTGGATCTCTTGCCAGTGGAAGATAATCTAAGGCTGAATTAGCTGGATAAGAGAGGAGAGCTCGTCTTCTCCTGCCTTCAGACTTGGTCTCCTCCTTATTCCTGACTGCAAGCAAGAGCAAAGCATGACCTTGCAGGGGAACAGTTATGAAAAGGAACAGTGGAAAACACATTTGAGATGAAAGTATCTCCATTAGGAAATACAATCGCTTTTGTCTCTTGGACACCAGACCCCAAGAAGTTAGTGCTCAACAATGTATTTTCCCGTCAGCTCCTTCGAATGAAATCTCTGGAGGTGAAGATATGAGAAAAATCTATCAAGCTAAGCAGTGATAAAAAGCAGGTGCAAGAGTTGTTCCTGGGCTCTGAGGAGCCTTGTGCCTTCTCTGGGTAACTTAGCTCAATAAAATCTGTGCTTATGCCATACTCCGCTTAATAATGCGGAGAGATGAGTCTGTATAGAAGGAATTAGCATGTGTTTTGAAGATACATTGGAACTACCTAAAATGGCCAAGGCTCTCCTTTTGCAGTCAATCAACTGACTTTTATGGTTTAAGTTTAAACTAGAGGTTCTTAAACTTTCACAGCCTGGGCAACATCTAAAGAGAGAGAATTTCTTGTCCCGCTCCTGCGCATGACTGCCTGGCAACCATTTGGTAGTGGTAGAAATTGCCAGCACTGGCTGGTAATGTTAGGAAAGCTCCTTAATATATTCTGTAGCTTCTTTTAATACAGTTTAACAGCTGAAAGTCAATGAGAGAAGCTGCTTCAGGCAGTCAGTTAGCTTTCCACTGACTATCACTAACCACTGATCAACCATTTGAGAACCAGCGTACCATCTAAGCAAGATGAGATCATTGTGTGATGCTGCGGTTTATTTTACTTTTTTAGAGGGAACTTATCATTATCTCTTCTCATAATAGGTATCCTGTTCTAAAGCTTTTCAGCCCTCCAGGAATTTAGACTTCTGTTATATAATCTGGTCACAAATGCATCTAGTTCCACAAGCTGGGAAAACTTGCTGTCTGCTGACAAAATACCTGGTACGGAGCTCCTGTTTTCAAAATCCACTACCTAAAAGGTGTGCACTATAGTTCATACCTGTTGTCACTCACAGTTGAGGCCTATGTGTTGCTGGAGAGATGAGGCTTTTGAATTAACTGAAACATGAAGCAAAAAGTGAAATTTAGAGGGAGCAAACTGAGGTCACATCTTGACAAAGACTTAGGAAGACCTAGTCTGTGCAAGAGGGTGCACTGTATGCTCCAAATTACCACACATTAGATTTCCACCGTTTATCTTGGCCCCACAGCTCCTGTTGGAGAGTCATTTCAGCACCTCGCAATTCTGATGGTTCAAGCTATATTTAAATTTTCATCCTGCTGGGTCGCTGGCTGGTTTATTCTGTTTTGCTCTTGGGCCAGCATTGGCTTTTGCCTGCCTTTTGAACAAACCTGACCCACCTATGAATATAGGTGGGCCTATATCCAAGTCTCTCACTCAGAAGAGCTCAGTTCTGCACTTTGTGGGTTCATCTGGAGTGCTAACCACACATAGTTGCATATTTCATTTTGCAGTTGGTCTTCAGGGTGAATTTGAACTTGAAACTCCAAGGAGATTCAGGTTCAGGATGAACAGGTTGTTGGTCAAAACCCGGAGGAATTGTTTACATTTAGCACAGAGAACAAGAAGTATTGAGATCTGCAATTGTTGGCAGGTAAGCAAGCAAGGCAGAATGGGCCAGCCTTGGTATTAATCAGAAATAAACACTTTATAGAATCACAGAATAATTTGGCTTGGAAGGGACATCAGTAGCTCTCTAGTTCAACCTCCTGCTCAAAACAGGGTCAGCTGTGAAATCAGATGAGATTTTTCTTGTTGCAGAAACCACTGAGCCCTGCAGGGCTCCTGCCTGTCGCTCTTGACCCAGTGTTTTGTAAGAGTTGATTGACATAATTTACAAATCTTGATTGCAGTGCATGTAATTTGTAATTCTTCTCTCCCAGCTGCCAGTGTTGATGTGACAAGCTTTGCAGTTGCTCGAGTAGCTGTCCTGCAGCACTTACGTTACCCATATCCTTCTCATGTGGCAGACACTATGGGCCTAATTATCCACTCACTCATAGTAAATATATTTAAATGAGCAGAGGAATAGGTGCACATCAGAGTAAAGTATGCTTGATAAAGCCTGCTGTCCTAACTGCATGCTATGTTCCTTTCTGGGTATTTATTGGAGTTCAATAAACAAACTGACTCCACTGAAGATGGGGACTCCATTGTGCTCAGTGCTGCACTGGTGGGGAATAAACAAGTCCCAGTGCTGACACCTCTGTACTTGCGATCCAGATAGGAGACACTGGCAAGGAATGAGAGGAAAGAATTATTTTGTAGCTGGACACTACAGGTGCAGGCTGTTGAGCTGCAGGATGGTTGTGGATTTGATCCCCTGAATCCTTCCATGGTGCATTCCTTTCTTCAATCTCATCTCCATGTAACTAGGATTGTCTGAGTGTTGTTACTTCCAGTGTACTCTTCTGTAGGAGAGAAGAGATTCAAGATGGAAAAGTTAGCATGCCTTCTGGGACTTTGCATCCAACTTTTCTGTAAGTGCATCCCTAGTGCGTCATCTCTTTTCTGGCCATGCTCCAGAATTGGTCATTATGTCAATACCAAATCTGTGTTTCTGTGCAGTAGCACTGATGAAGAACTGGGGATGTGACTGGAAGATCTGGAGGCCTTTGTCCATACGATCAGCAAGTGAATGTCTATGCTGCTGCCTGGCCAATGTTCAAATGGTTGGTGGCTTTGGTTCATTTTTTTGGTGGGACAGCAGGGAAGGGGGAAGCTTATAAACTATTCTCTCTCCTCTTTTGGATTCATCATGTAAAAGCAACATACTTGACTACTGCATTCATGAATCTCTTTTGGATTGACATGGCAAGGCTTTACCAGAGGTGAGGYTGCTTAGCCTCTGATGCAGTCTCTACTGCATTTCAGTATAAGTTTTTCATGCTGCTCAAGCTCTGCAGCTGTTTCATGCACTCCTTCCCACCATGCATTCCCTGCAATGCATCCAGTGTGAGATGTGATGGCTTTAGCACAGCATCCACCCAAGACAGCAGTAAAGATGCAGTCTTGTGTTGTCAGCTGGCCACAGCTGTTTTTCAGTCTGGATCATCAAAAGATGATCCAGCCTTAATGGCCGAGTTGTGAGCAGGAGCCCTAAGTTCTCCCTACGTTTCCATGCACTTGGAGTCCTTGGTATTTCAGAATATTCTGTGCACGCAGAACTCCCCATTCTTTTCTTTCACACTTCTGTAAATCCTAAATCACTCCACTGGTTCCAGGTTTATGTGCATTTCTCTTTTAGTGTTTCCTGCTAGGGATGCCTGAATTCACTGGAAGACTGGTCATGACCATCTGTTTTGCCTTTCCTCACAGAAGAGAGGAAGGTTGTGACTAAATACTGCCCTGCTCTGTCTAGACCTCTGCTCAGAAAAGGTTGAAAACCAGTTAGAAAAAATAAGTGACTTTGACTCTTTGTTTCAAGTTTGAATTGAACTCCTAAGTTATTCTATCCTCTAAGGCTTGAAAAAAACCTCAGGAACAAATCCCTTGTCTCTACTCAGTGATGTGGAAGTGGATTTACTGAGAAGCAGGTTGCTTAACATAATGCTTTCAGCCTGGCCATAACCGAGGTGTTCTGTTCCCGGGAGATTCCTGGGCTGAAAGAGCAAGCCRGATATTTAACTTATTCTTTGGTGTGCAAAGGTTCCAATGCTGAGTTATCACTGCTTCCAGTCTCTTCACAAACAGTATATATAAAATGTATGTTTATTTTTTAACACAATCAATGGATGAAATATACAGCTGGAGAAAAATACTCATTGGATCATTTTAGTGCTGCAAAGAACTGGTGTTTCTTGTTCTTCTGCTTTTATTCAAATTGGCCTGGTGGTGTTCCACCAAAGGTGTAACCTGAGGTACAACCAGCATGAACAAGTGGAGGACCAGGGTCTAATGGCTGGACTGAGAATTGAGCCTAAACGTGGAACTAGATGCCCCTGCCATGTGTTAGGTCCCACTTGCAGTTATGAACAGACCTCACGGACCTTGGACACTATTTAGCACAGTACTCTCTAAGCAGCATCCCTAAATAACATGTAGGGCTTAGTCACATTTTGGATTGTTGTAAACTATGCTAGCCTCACTGGCATCGTGGGGGGATTATCCATTTTCACATTGGTGTCAAAGAGATCAAAACCTGATCTCGGCCTCTTGGGTTTCTTGAAAATGATCTAAGTGCTTTTGCATTGGTATGTCAAAACTACTCAGGATCAAACCTGGACTAAAATGCTTTGAAATGCCTGGTGTTTAAAGACTCAGCTTTCACTGATGTCTTGCCCAGATGTGGGGACAGCCAGTAAGCTGTCAGTAAGATGCCTCTTTCTGATAGATGCACATACTGCTTCTGGAAAGCTCACACAGTAAGCATGACAGGTCTTTTTTGTGATTCATGGCCTACAAATTGGGCTGGAAACACAGTCCTGGGAAACAGCTGGAGTGTCCAAGTCACCATCATGAAAATGGCTGTGGTCTCCCCAACAAGCGACAGCATGTGATGTATGCTGCCCCAGTTTGTTGTATGGTGGTCCGTGGGGCAGCTTGCTGGAAGGTGGAGGGCTTGAGGAGCAGATCTGCTAGACCTGACGGCTTCTGAGACAGGGGTTGGTGGTTTCAGGGGACCAAACTTGATAGCTGCAAAAATCTTTTTCAAATATCTCTTCTCATTTAATGTCCTGTTTTGAAGTGTTCTGTGTTTGTTTATTTTATTTTATTTTTTTATTAGAGGTTGCTGCAGGGAGGAAGGTGTGATGAGAAGGGACTATATAAACTGAGATTATGGTGGGCTTGCCTTGCATGGGAGCACTGAGATGGGTCACACTTCCTCTTAGTTAGCTGCCTGAGCCTGGCTGGGGGGCTGTCCATGGCCAACACTACTGGCCAGACCATCATTCCAAAGTGCCATTTGCCCATAAGACCCTATTCTTCCCTTTTCAAACACAATGGGGCTTCTGCCTTGGGCTGTGCTGACTCTGCCTGGGTTTGTCCTGGAAATAAGTATGTTTCCCTGGTTGTATAAACTGCTCAGCATAACTAGTGCAGAACTCCATGGGGAGGAGAGAGAGACTTCAAAGTGCTGAAATCCAAACCAAACCCAGCTTTTATTCAGATGTCTGAGGCAGTTGGGGATGCCAGTCTGACTTCCAGCCACTGCCAGATCATTTCCTGGAGCCAGAGATGCTGGCTGGTCGGATCAGTCAACAAGCAATTTCTAGGAAGAGATGAAGAGTAAGCGTTATTACCAGGATAACTTCATCACAGCAGAAAAATTGCTACTCTGTTTCCTTCAGTAGTGCTATGTCTTCTTTACCCTGGCAGTGAAATTGCTCTACTCAGATTTTTTTGAATCATAGCCCAGCTGATCCCGAGTTGCAAATTGTGTACTGGAGTCAGTGGGCTCTGTCTCTGGATGCTCATGGTCACAAAGGGGAGCAGAATTTAAACCACTGTGAGATGCTGCATTTTTATATCTTGAGGGGCTGTCTAGAGAAAGGCAGGCTAAGGGTCTTTAAATTATTGGAGAGTAAGAAAAGAAAAATGTTCTGGAAAGAGCCGCTGGGGCAGCGGGGGAGAGGTGGCTGGTGTTTGTTCAAAAGCAAAAGCAGGATTGGTTGTGTCTTGACCACAAATGCTGTAGGGAAATGGCAAACAAGGATGTTTATTCTGCTATGGTGCATTTGCAGTGTCCTATTTCCCCCACTTTCTGTCTCCTTCCTTCTTCCCAAGAGTCATCCTCGTCCTTTTCACTGAGGCAAAAGTTTAGGAGTGAACTATAATATGAGAGAATCTGATGGAAATATATAGACCAATGTTTTGAATGCATGAGAGTGTCAGTTAAGTGGCTGTGCTACTCATTTTTCTGGAGGGCAAAGCTAGTTGTATTTGAAACTGCGGGTAAGAGCTGTGCTGGGAGTGTGAATTATAGCACCTGTCTGTGCAGCAAGCAAAAACTATTCCTGAGCTGTGTTCTTAGCTTATAGGCGTGTGTAGTGGAAAGGGGCTTGGCAGCCTGGGTACTGGGAGGTTTTGCAGGACCTTGGTAGGCCTGAGTTTGTGAGATGGAGTAATTCCTTTGAGTGACACAGATCTCAGGTACAAAACCACCCTTGAAGGAAACATGGGGAAAAGAAAAAAAAAAAACACCAAAAACCTCCTCTTTTCCTGGGGAGCAAGGTGAATTTTATAGTCAGAGGTGCTGCAGGAGGTTGAGGTCATGTGCCAGAGTGGAGTGTCCTGGCCAGAGACGCCAAGGGAGGGTATTGTAGAAGCAAGTGCAAAGTGAATACAACTCTGAATGGCTCTGTGCCGTGTAGGGAAGTGAGATGTGTGGGTTATCCTACCTTCAACATTGTCATGTCTGCAGGGAAGGGACTCRAATTGGTGCTTAGGTACTGCATATATGGCAGTGAAGCTCTTGGTTGAATCCGTGCCTTGATTTAAGGTATCCCCTGTAAYTGAGGGTATAAAACAGGAAGAGCAGAATATGTAAGCCCTACTGCCCTTGGAGCAGGATTTTGCCTCTATTACTTTTCTACTGCAACTTAGTTTGTATTGAAAAGTAACCACTGGTTAGATATACTGTTAGCCCAAAGTTCAGGTGCTGGCCATCTTTCCATCAATTACCACATGTGTCTCTCTAGACTCTAATCACTTTCTCAGTCCCTTGGGAAGTGACAGAGCTAATGCTGCCAAGGCTAGTTATTCCCCAAGACAGAAATGTGATAAAATATTAGCCTTTGTTAAAAACAGAACCCCAGTTAATTAGCCTCTCTTCTATGGCACGTTCACCTGAAGATAAAAGCTCTTTTCCCAGAAATTTGTTGTGCAGTGATCTTTCTGCATGTCTCTGCAGTGAAGGGGGAAAGAGAGCTAGGAATTTAATAAAAGACAGCGCCCTGCCAGTCGCTGTGCTGTAAGGAGGCACTGCTCCATTTCAAGGTGATGGTGTCTGGCCATGGTCACTGCTGCTCTCATTAGAGAGGACTGAAGCTTGAAAAGGAGACTGAGTGGACTGGTGGGCTATCAGCCAGCAGCCATGCCAGGGTGGATGTTTGACCACAGACTTGTTCAGCGCCATGGGGGCAAGATTGTGTGTTGGGAGTTTTGCTGATTTCCTGTGGAAGAAACATAGAGCTTACCCCCCCCCCCAAAAAAAAACAAACAAAAAACCAACCACAAACCAAAACAAAAAAAGCTTGCATTTAGATCTCAAATGGTTTTGACACTTCTAATCATCTAAAAATGACAGGTGGTATTTAAAAGCTAGTAATTTCAAATATCAAATGAAAAATATATCTCGGACTTTTAATGGAGCAAATGATGTGGTGAAGTGGAAGTAATTGTCATGCATTCAGGAATCTGCAGAAAATTTTGGTGGGAAAACTTAATCCAGCTGTAGTGATTGTTGTTCTGGGCTTACAGCTGTAAAGGGAGATTAAGGTCTATGATCATCTTTCAGGAAACAAAAGGTGAATCTGTGGTTCTGAAGCCGGTCACTCGTGCGGGGGAAGTGCCTCAGCTCTTGAGGAACAGCAGTGGTTCCTCAGAAGTGCACAATTGGTCTGTCAGCAAGTTTCAAAGGCACTGACATTTTCTGAAGATGCCCTAGACAGCAATTTCAGATCTGTAGTGACAAGGGCCTAATTTAAATAAGAGAGCCTTTTATTTAAGGCTCTGAGGAAGGGCAGTTGAACACTTTGCTAAATTGCAGATTGTGCTCATATTGTTTGTTAATCTGTTCAGCTGGAAACAGCTATGCCGGTAACAGCCCGAGTCTCAGCCATGGCCCTCTGGACAGGTACGTTAACACCTGTCAGTTCAGGTAGCTCCCTCAATGCCATTCACAAAACCTGTGATCAGGATCAGTCTACCGGGAGAGCAAGCATGTTTGCMACTGAGGTTGCCCTGAAGCATATAACCTTTCACTGTTTGAGATATCCCAGACAGTCGGAAGACAAAAAAACAGCGGGTCTCTGTTTTGAATTCCAAGTGCATCCTTTCCTGCAATAGGAAGAGAGGATCCTCTTTTTAGATAAGAGAAGACATTGTTTGTCTTGGTGCCCTTTGCTGAGAGCAAGTGAGCAGTGCAGCACAGCACCTAGCYAAACCGTACTGGCGCCTTCTGGTTATTTCGGAGAATGGGTATTGCTTTATCACTAAGTGCTTTAGCATTCCTGGGGTGCCATTGATCATTCTTTGTTAGAATTATCCTATGCCTTTGACCGCTATAATGTATTGATTGCTTGTCTTATAGTTATTACATGCCATCAATTACTTTGATAACTTGCTTCAAGTAATTCTGACAGAATAAAGTTGTTTGTTTGAGTTTTGTGCTTATCTCGGTGTTTCTATTGACTGAATATATTTGCCTAGACTGAAATCGAACTTTAGTATTAGTAAGCAATGGAACTAATTCTCCAAGGTTCACTACTATTGACAATTAAGGCTGTGAGACAGTTTCTTCCATCAAACTCTTATTTGTTTTTTTTTTTTTAGCTACACAGCCCCTTCAAGTGCCTGTACTCCATCAACTGTAGAAAAAGGATGATCACAGGCAATATTATGGGTCCCTTTGGTCAGATCTTTGCTGTAAGCACTGCAGGTCCCTGCTAGCTTAAGTGTTTTTGAGTTGTCATGGAATGGAGGTGTGTTTGTATTACTTCAATTATGACTAAGGAGATGATGTGGGAATGGAGACTTTCTCTAGTTTCATTTGCCGTGTGGTGTCAGAGAGCTCTGGTTAGAAATCATTCTCCGTAATGAATCTTTGCATAAATGCTTCTGACCTTATTAAATGGAGTTTAAGGTTGTCCTAGCTTCTAAAAATCTTAATAAAGGATTGGTGGCTTTCCAGGAAGGGACAAGTGGCCAGATTTTGCTTTTATTTTCACCAGATGAAAACCCTTGATGTCAGTTCTGGTCTTACAGTAAAATGGATTTGAGAAATTTGGCCACTGTTTAAAATTCTACTGAAAATGAAGCAGGTTTTTTTGTTTTTTGTTTCTTCTTTTGTTGGTTCCTTTTCTCCCCCCCCCCCAATTCTGAAAAAAGAAGGGTAGGGTGGATCAAGAAGCAAGACAGACCCTGGGTCTGTGTGGAGGGCTCTAGAAGTCTGAATTATTCATGAGATTCTTTGAAAATCGAGACACGCAATCTGGTTTAACTTGTTTTAAATGCAGCCATGCTCTTCTCTCCTTTCTTTTTAATAGGTTCTTTTTTTCTTCCTCTTTTTCCAAAGACAAAAATCCAGTGAATTTTTAATGAATTATAAATGTATGATCTTGTCAGTTTTGAGGTTCACAGGCAGCAGCACATCATGTGCATAGAAGGTTATTTTTTCTTTCCTGCATTTCCCCCTTTCTTCAAATTTAGCTGTTTGATTAATTTTTTAGATAACTATCTTGCAGAGAAAAAGAAGGAAAGAGAGAGACTGAAAGTGGCAGTGCGTTAGAGGAAATACTAATTGTGCACTGGCTAAATATATCAYTATTTCGATTTCCAGAAGCTGTGTAGAAAAAACTTCCTTCTGGGTCAACCCACAGTTGAATTAAACCCAAAGTTCTCATTTCCAGGCCCCTGCCCTTTTGGGCATGGTAACGGGTGGCTGCCTGGGCAGCTSTGGTCCCCTGCTGGTCCTGTAGCTGTTGGACTTCAAGCAGGCATTAGCTGTCACCATCATACACATGTGGTGGCACACATACTTCAGAGAACTGCTGAGACTGAAAAGACCTCTTTCTTCATCTACTCCATCTTCCGGCCTCAGGAGGGTTATTCTCTTTTGCCCATTTTCTAGTATTTTTATCCCAGCTCGTGCTGGGGAGGTGAGAGGTGAGGACTTCCACATGTATCCTGTGGGATATACAGCCAAACCAGTTTGGCACCCTGGCAGTGTTTTCCTGATCTTCATTCATTCTTAGTTTTGTCCAATTACATCTAGCTAAAGCCTGCTAAATAACTGTTTTCACTCTGATGTTAACAAACCTTGAATATTTGTTGCTGGTTATGATGTGCCTTCCCACCCTTACTCAAGCCTCCAGCACCCCCACAGTTATCCACTAGACTAGCTGTGGAGATTTATCCCTTTAAGTCATCCATGTTTCTCCCTACCCCAGCAGTTTCTGATGCTGTTGTATGATGTCCTTTGGATTTCCCAGTCCTTTTTTGGGAATGCAAGCCTCAGAGTGGTGCATGCCAGTCCAGCACTGAGAAATATTACCAACCATCTCAAGGATATTTTTAACCTTGGCAAGCCAAAATTTTGTTGGCATTCCCTGCAGTCACATGGTATTGCCAGCTGATGTTTGATTTGTCATCCATTCTTGTTTTCTTTCAGCATGGTTGCTTTCCAGAGTCCTCTGTGTGTGGTGGGGTGGGGTGGGGGGTTCGTGTGTATGCCTCTTCATTCTAGGCCTTTTGGTATTTTTTTGATCCTCACTTGAATGCGCAGCTTCCCTCAGTCTAGTATTACCCCTGGCAGTTGGCACCAACTTGCCTTCAGTCATGACCCGTCTGAGGTGGATTTGGATGAGTAGTATAAAAGCAAGAGGCTCTGTATCCTAGTGGCAATCCCCTCAACCACTGTTCTTCATATTATACCATGAAGTTCATCTGTGTGTGTGCTCTGATCAGTGACATTCACGCTCAAATTCTGGTGCATCATGATGGAGCAGTCAGTATTAAAGCTTTTGGCATTATGGCAGAAACTTCAAGAGTTTTCTAGGTGGGTCTTTGTATCCTCATTCAGCAGCTCCAAAAGGAGGAGAATGAATTAAGACTGACCTGAGAGACAGTGCTGTGTGCTTGCAGATCTTTGTTACACAGGCCTGCTCTAAGCCTGGTGAAGGCTAGCTCACCCAAAACCTGACCTTGAGCACAGGACTTGCAAAGAGCCGGCTCACTGTCAATAGCCAACCCACTGCACAGCCCAACATGCCAGTCAGTGCATATGCTGTGTGTTGACACTGGAGATTTCCAGCCAGACRGTGCTTCGCCTTCCAGTGACACCAGATAAGCAATCTGTGAATGAGAAGAGATACTATGATTGTCACTGCCTCTCTGCTCTGTTATGCTCCCTGGCCATGCTGTGACTGTGGACACATCTTGCATATGCAGAAGTCCATGGGAGTTACATTGTGTGTAATATCCCCCTTGGTTTTTCTCTCATCTCCTTGTATCTGTTCTCTCCCTTCTTTCTTTGCCGGTTTCACACTGCTACAGACACAGATTTCAGAGGGTTGTAGCTGCCTGAGTTTGTCTGACTTTGAGACCTTGGATCTAAACTAGTTGATTAATTTTACAGTTTGGCATGGCTTTGACTTCATTTTCTGGGGCAAGACTTTGTTATCCAACAAGCACATAGTGTTATTCTCCTGCACAGAGTAGGTGCTGCGTTTTCCATGTTGATTTCCAGGTGTCTTGTGAGGCTTTCTTTGTCAGGCCATGAACAGCCTTCTCATTAGCAGTCTCACTATTAATCTTCCTGAATGATGGGTGCAAAATGTACCCATAGAAGGAGAAGATAATGCTGGCATATCTTGGGAGGATAAAGTAGAATTTTGAATTTCAAAGCTGGATGACAAAATATTGTCAGAGAGCATGCAGCAAGGAAGACTTGGGGAGAGCCAAGAGCAGAGGAYAGTGATGAGGTAGTTAAGTGTTATGAAGAAAGCCATGCAGACATCTTTGTATGTACYTGTATTGTATGCAAATAATGAATTGTAGTAGCACGTTTATACTGTCTAATGTATCTGACATATTGACTGTAACATGAAAAGTGTCTCTTGAATTTTCCATCTCTTGAGGGCATGAAGTGATGATTTTTTGGAAGGTACTCTTCAGTTGGACACAAGTCACTAGACTCAATGCATGGATAACTGGAAAAAAAATGCAAGGAGCCTCATTACCCAGAGGTCAGAGGAGATAATGCATGGTCCTGTCTGGCAGTAAACTCTGCAAATGTATTACCTTTCATATGAGTTGGCATATGTATTCCTACCCCAAATGGCCAGGGCTCCAAATTTTTACAGTATTTTTGTGGAAGTTACCTGTAATTTTGCTTGAACTAGAAGATAAGGTTTAGCATAACACTGGAAAATGGCTTCCCATTGACTAAGGGCTATCCTAACACAATCCTAACAGGTTGACCTGAGAGGTGTTACAAACCTGCCTGCATGTYCTCCCATCCCTGCAGACATGCGAATGTCAGGCAAGTTTGGTACTGGCCATGGCAAGGAAACTGGGGCTGTAAACCCTTGCTTCTCACAGGTGACTGCCTGCTTTGCTACAATGAGTCACCTTCTCCTTCCCTAGGGCAGTAATTTTCATTTTCCTTTAAGGGAGACATTTTTCACACCTAGTTGTTTGTCAAGACTTGCTCCTTCTATTTCCTCTAGGGTCCTGCAGAGAAGAATTACAGTGAATACACTAAGGACACCCTGCTACAATAGTTAGGTGAAGTCACTTAGTCTGGAGAGCGCTGATCTGGTTTTCATGACATCTAAAACAAACAAAAAACCCCCCAACTCTCCTTGTCTTTCTTTCCTGGATTCCTACCCATTTCCAGAACCAGCCTGGCTCCCATCCACTTAATAAGGTGCTGACATGCTTGTCGATGTCTCTGGTCTTTCTCCTCCCCTTTAGCTGCTGCTCTGTGTCTCTGATTAGACTGATTAGATGTTGGATGCAGAATAGGAAGGCCTCTGGGTGACAGTGAAGTGGTTGTTGACTGGCTGAATCCCTTCGGGGCATGCACCAAGCAGGCAAGGTCTTTTTTTACAGTTTGGATGTGAGTTGGGAGCTTTGAGTATTAACTCTTCTGTAGTTGCTGCGGAGTTTTGTGTAATTTAGTTCTACTAGAAGTTTGTATGTGTTACCCCTTTCTCCCCCAAGTATTTCTTCTGCTTCTGATGGAGTGTCCGAGTCTGTAACATGCAGCTCGTGGGATTTGCACTGCTGTGTGACCCTTGTTACGTCTTCGCTCAAGAGAGCTATCAAGCTCTGAGAATTAGCCAGACCTTGAGGAAAGTCATCTGAAGCCCAGCCTTGAAATGTTTGTAGATTTGTCCATTGGTGATGGAAAAGCTGCTATATGAACATGCACTATTTCTGATGGCAGGTATCTGTCCTCTGAGGTGATGTGAGAGGGTCAAATGTGGCTGAAGGGTGGAGACAAACCCAAATATTCTGGTTTAGATGCACAGTGACTAGAGTGTTCTCCCCCACATGTTCTAAGTAAAAGAGAGAAGAGAGGAACTAACAGAGATTTGAAAGAAGGTGTAGCTCCATCTGATGAGGCTGACTGAAATAAATGTGCAGCGAATGCTTTACAAGTTGCTAACTGTGTGAGGGAAAGTTTGGACTTCATGGAAAATGTTAAAAATTCAAAGCAGAGCTGCTGGCAAGTGATCGCTGTTGAAGCAGAAAAGAATAATGAGCAGAAGCCTGGCAAGGGGCGGGGTTGGGGAGAGGGATGAGGATAATAATCTTTTAAAGAAAGTTAACAAGACGCAGGAGAGTAAGCATGAGAGGTAAGTTTTTCAGTGTTTCACCATAAATGCACAGAGGCATGGAAAACTCAGCGCAGCTCTCTGGGCAAATGGAGGTGGGGATAGCAGATGTCAGGGAAAAAACATGCTCCTTCTGAGTCCAGAAATGGACCAGAAGAGGCTAAGGAACAGGGTTTGTCTCTGTTATCATTGTTAGTCTTTACCACTGTGCTGTTTGGTGGTGTTTCTAAGAGGCTTTTGTGTGTTAAGGGGCATTAGTGGTAAAACCTGCTATTTTAAATGTAAAGCCAGTTGAAATGGCCTGGGAATCCATGTTTGTTTGCCTCCATCAGAAGAACCTCTAGGGATGCAGAGGTGGCTGTGTGAGGAGGTGATGGGGACGTGTTACCCAGACTCTGTCCAGTAGCATGAGGGTTGCAAAGAACCAAGAATATTTCTTCAAAGTGGAAGACTTCTGAGGTGTAAAAGGCACTAGAGTGCCTTCAGATCTAGAACTGTCCAAGGTTTAGGACTTTGCAAGAGGCCATTGTGATTCTTGCTCTTGACAGCAGTATGTGTTTTTTTTTGTTTTTTTTTTTTTCCCTCTTTTGTGGAGAAAATAGTTGAGCATGGCTGGGTCCCAAATTGTTTCTCAGCTGTATTAGAATGTTCAAGGCCTACCTATATACCTACTGTTGTTCTCAGTTGGCTTTCAAAACACAAGCCCCACAGGGCTCACAACTATTTAAAGGTATACTGCCCTATTTCCCTGCACCAGACAGAAGAAAACACAGAAGAGAGAGAGGATTATTGAACTTTGTAGTGCTGGAAGACCTACCATGTGCATGTAAACCTTCACACAATCATTGCATAGGACAGAGAGGATCCCCTGCGTTGTATGATGAGTGCAAGACTGTCTGCTCCCTGTCTCTTCAAATGGGTGCACAGTAACTTATTCCTGAGCTATTAATAGCACATTGAGAATATGGAAATGAGATGTGCTGCTCATTCCACCCTGAAGGAAGTAAGGTGAACAGCCAATTTAGGCTGGGATTTTCAAGGGATGATTCCTAAAGTGAGTCAAGGGCTCAACTCCCACTGAATCCTTAGGGAAAACTAAGGGTCTTTAATTTCTGAGGAGCATGAGTTCCCAAGCTGTGGGACTCAAATGTCTGTAGTAGGAACTAGTTGCAAAGAATGAAATGGTTACATAGTTTTTTTGCCTGGGGTTCTCGGATATTCAGACCAGAGCTTTGAATGGGGTCCACTACTCAGTAGTGAGGGGAGTGGGAGTGTTTATGTGGGTGGGGGCAAAGAGTGCAGTCATCAATCTGAGCCTTTCTTTGCAGGCTGAGATACTGTTTGTCCCGCACAGTTTTTCTCATGCGCTAGCTTAGTACAAGCCAGAATGTCTGTTTCATAAATAGCCTCCTGATTTTAAAAGTGTTTGGAAATGGAATGGAAGGTAACCTAAAGCAGAAAAGTGAAACTTCCTATTGAGCAAAACTCTGACTTGTTGAGTTCTGGGAGGGAAAACTAATTGTCTCTCTGGCTGAATATTCTCTCTCAGGTTTTTAGGGCAGGCTAGCCTAGCCTCTGTCTTGTCATGGGTCCCCAGCTGCTCAGAGCTGGCTGAGCAGCCCATGATTCTAGGCGGTTCAGCCTGGCATAGTGTTCAGACTAGCACTTGTTCTAATATTATTCCCCAGTCCTGTTGCAACACTTCAAAGCATGCAGCTTTAAATGACTTCAGCCTTTGAGCTTCAGCATACTGCAAATATAAGCCATGCACTTATTCTCTCTCTCTCTCTCTCTCTTTTCTGAAAGAATAATCTAAAGAACAATCCTCAACCTCTTATTGGTTTCCTGAAAATATTGTGGGCTTCTCTTTTTTTTTTTTTTCCTTTCTCTTGGTTGGCAATTGGGTGACCTATGAAATACCATAAGCAGCACAAAACATTTATCCAGTGACAGCCTGAGGTAGCTCAGGCAGCTCTTAGTGGGTTTATTTTCATTATTACAGCAATTTTAGGGCTGCATGCTGCAATTTTCACTTGCAGTGAGGTATTAAATTGAAATTACCCCAGATGTAATTGTCACACAGAATAATTCTGGACATGCTGGATTTAATGCTTTTCCAAGCTGTGGTTTTTATTACCCAAGCAAGTGCCAAAAAAACACTTGTAGTCAACAACTTAAACTGAAATCTGCTTTCTCAGAAGCCAGGATGTTTGGCTGCAGTTACACTGGGGCGGGGTGGGGGGGGGAAGGAACCAACTGGAGGAAACTCAGAGTTTTTTCACTCCTCCTTTGACTAACTTCCTCATGCACTTAGCAGCCTTCTCCTCTTGGCCATAGTTTGGGAGGCTCCTAATGGATTGGCCCATGCACAAAATCCTGTGCAAGGGCAGTATCAAGCATCACATATCCTGCTCCCTAAGTGCCTGAAATAAACCTCACCTCAGGGACAGATAAACACTTTCAAAGGATGGTTTGTTCAGCTGCCTTGGAAGCATCTCTTGAGGTGCAGCACCTCACCCTTGGAGGTGCCTCTTTCCCTCTGGAGAGTGGAACCCATCTGACAGTCTCAGCCTTAGCTGGGGTTACTTTGATGACTGCGATTTGGAGAGATGACTCCCACCTGTGGTGTAGTTACGCACACAAATGCAAAGTGAGGTTGCAGGTGCTGTTGGATCCAAGCAGGAGTGCTCCTTCCCCACTCAGTAGCTGCAGCACAGTGATCAATCCTGTCTTTGAGATGTTACAAGCCTCATTACCCAGAAGTCAGGGGCAAGTTGCAGAGCCAATGACCAAGCTTTGGAGGTGTTTGTATATGACATTTCAGAGTTTTCTGTATGCACATTTTCTAATTAGACTGATCCAGGGCATACTCTGCTAAAACAACTGGAGTTTTAAAGACGAGTTATTGTCAAATACAGGGAGTCTTCATTGTATCACCAGCGGGCTCAGCCAGTGTGCAATATCCCTGATACTCCCACTTGGGGGTAATAGATTACGCATACATTGCGGCATTGCTTATTAGCTATTGTAATAACATAAATGAAGTATTGATGACTTAGTATTTTCCACCCTTTTTCACTCTTTTGCCAAAAATAGCTTCCCTTGTTTGCTGCACAGAACCCCTCTTGATACCATGCTTAAAGTGGGTGGAAGGACATACATCTGGGAACAGTTAGGAGATAATTGTATATAAATAGCACAGAGAGAGCAATCATAGTCGGTCACTGCTGCTCTGCAAAGCAAGCAGGAGCTGAGCCTGTGCACAGCAAACAACATACAACAGCAGTAGTTTGTTTCTCATGCAATCAAACTGGGAAAGTTCAACTGAAGTGCACTACTGAATGATGCAAGCAGCCAAAGTGACCCAGACTGGTAGCTTAGGGCATAACCTGGTGCTGTTTGGTAATTCAGAAGCTCTCTGCCTTTTAGCATCCCTGAAACGTAACTTTGATGAATGAGGGTATTACCACATGGGCCAGTGTCATCAAATTTTATTCTGCTTGCTGACTAGCCATGCACCTTTGGGGTCCTTTGAGGATGTATCTAGAATTGGAATTGGTTGAGTAATGAATTTTTGTGTTGGTGACTATGCTAAAAGATGAGGTGGCAATGGGAAATTTGGTTTTCTCAAGCAGAGACAGGATTTGGGAAAGGTTTTGAGTAAAACAATGAAAGAAAACAGCATGTAATTTAGTATAAGCTTGCAAATATTCTCTTTCACCCAAGATGTTATCTTTTTCTTATTTCTGGAATAACTTAACCCACTGTGTACTCTTTTTACCTTTAATTTAGGTCACTTTGTGAGCAAACAGAAAAGCAATTTCAAATGAACAGATGAAAAACTTCAATGAAAAAAATAACTCAAACATTTTGGCACTTCTGAGTGCAACATTCTCTACTGTGATAATATCAAACTGCAATACTTGGCTATTTCTATTTCCTTTCTCCTCCCCCTACCTCACTCGATTTTATTGTCAGTTTTTGACTTGGCCTTGCAGATACTGTGGTCTAGAGTTTGGGGGAATGGATTTATGGTTTGTTGAAAAAGTAATTGCCCAGTTCCATTTACTGCTTCATTTGAGCAATCTATTGGAGGCATTTGGGCAATCGGAGAAGAGTGTGCGAATATGGGGGCAGGAATGAGTACAACTGCTGTGATACAGAGCTCATTGGGCTGGGTGTTGTGTGTGCTCCTGACACTGGTCTGTCATCTTAAAGTTATCATGCAGATTGCCTGACAAGTTGTATGATAGCATTGCTGTTCAAAAAAAAAAAAAGAAAAAAAAGAAGGAATTTCATCAGCTAAAGGTCAAAGTAAAACAGATCTGAAGATTTAACCTGGGAAGGAGGGCAGCAGGGGACCGTGGTTACAGTTGCTGTCTTGATCTTTTGAAGGATGTCTTAAACTCTTAAATCCCTGTTTTCCATTCTGTCCTTGCAGTCAGCCTATGTCATAAAAGCAGAAAGAATAAGGAAACAACTCAGAACGACTTCTCTAGTAGCAAAGCTATAGAAATGGTAGATTTAGGAAGTCAGAGAAAGAAAGTGGAAATTTGAAATTGAATACTTCCATTTACGTGGCGGAGTAACAGACGTACACGAGAAAGTAATTATAGGACAGGTATGTTCAGCAGAACAAAAGTCCCTTGAGTGCAGCACCTTTTCAGACCGATGCCCACGGTGGCTCTACGCTTTCTCCTTCTCTCAACCCTACCCTAAGAATTCCAGTTTTTTTCCTGCCACTGCTGGGACTACGAGCCTTGCTTTTTGGCCTGGACGAGAAAGTGCTCGCAGGACGGATATCTTGGCAGCAAAAACCTTCCTTTGGCAGCCCCTTTCGAGACACATGCCCACGGTGCCTCTACCCTTTCTCCTTCTCTCAACCCTAACTCTAAAAGTTCATGCTTTCTTTAGGCCGCTGCTGGGTTTAAGTGCCTTGATTTCTGTCTCTGGCCAGAAAGTGCTCGCAGGAGGGGTCTCTTGGCAGCAAACACCTTCCTTTGGCAGCCCCTTTTGCCACCCATGCCCATGGTGCCTCTATGTTTTCTCCTTCTCTCAACCGTAACCCTAAACCTAACCCTAAGAGTTGGCTTTTTTTCTGGCCACTGCTGGGATTAAGAGCCTTGATTACTTTCTCTGGCCAGAAAGTGCTCACAGGAGGGGTCTCTTGGCAGCAAACACCTTCCCTTGGCAGTCCCTTTTGAGACCCATGCCCACGCTGCCTCTATGCTTTCTCCTTCTCACAACCCTAACCCTAACCCTAAGCCTAGGAGTTGGCTCTTTTTTGGAGCCACTGCTGGGATTAAGAGCCTTGATTTCTGTCTCTGGCCAGAAAGTGCTCGCAGGAGGGGTCTCTTGGCAGCAAACACCTTCCCTTGGCAGTCCCTTTTGAGACCCATGCCCACGCTGCATCTGCGCTTTCTCCTTCTCTCAACCCTAAGCCTAAGCCTAAGAGTTGGCACTTTTTTGGAGCCGCTGCTGGGATTAAGAG
>NW_020447964.1:0-1379 GCF_003343035.1 Apteryx rowi
GCTGGGGACAGCGACAAGGTCGGGGACAGCGACAGCACGAGGACAGGGTTGGGGACCAGGACAGGGTTGGGGACACAGCCGGGGACRGGGGACGAGGACGGGGCTGGGGACACCGTTGGGGACACGGCTGGGGACGTCGCGGCCACCCACCTCGGTGTCCATCTTCTCGGGGCCCTTGGGCTCCTTCTCGTCCTTGGTGTCACCGTCGTCCCTGTCCGGGGGGGGACCCGTCCCGTCCCCCCGCTCGCTGGGGGCCGGCGTGGCTGGGGACACGGGGACGGTGGCATGCGGGCACGGGGACGAGCGGTGGCCTCAGCACCCTGCCGGCGTCCCCGCGTCCCTCGCGTCCCCGTGTCCCTGCGTCCCTGTCCCCACGTCCCCATGTCCCTGTCCCCACGTCCCCGTGCCTGTGTCCCCTCGTCCCCTGTGTCACCACGTCCCCGTGCCCCATGTTGTGCCCCATGTCCCCGTCCCCATGTCCTGTGTCCCATCTCCGCGCCCCACGTCCCATACTCGGTGTCCCTGGTGTCCCCTGTGTCTCCGGTGTCCCCCGTGTCCCATGTCCCTGCATCCCTGTGCCCCACGTCCCGGTGTCCCCATGCCCCCGTGTCCCCCGCATCCCTGTGTCTCGTGTCCCCTGTGTCCCCGGGCCCCCTCTCCCCATGTCCCTGCATGCCTGTACCCCGTGTCCCTTTGTCCCCTGTGCTCCGTATTCCCCATGTCCCCCGCATCCCCATGTCCCCCACGTCCCCACGTCCCTGTGTCCCTGCATCCCCGATGTCCCGTGTCCCTGCATCCCTATGTTCCTGTGTCCCCTGTGTCCCCGATGTCCCCTGCATCCCCATGTCCCCCATGTCCCCACGTCCCCATGTCCCTGTGCTCCCTGCATCCCTGATATCCCGTGTCCCCAATGTCCCCCACATCCCCATGTCCCCGTCCCCACGTCCCCTATGTCCCCTGCATCCCCATGTCCCCACGTCCCCATGTCCCTGTGCTCCCTGCATCCCTGATATCCTGTGTCCCCAATGTCCCCCACATCCCCATGTCCCCGTCCCCACGTCCCCTATGTCCCCTGCGTCCCTGATGTCCCCCGCGTCCCCAGTGCCCCCAATATCCCGTGTCCCTGGTGTCCCCGACATCCCCTGCATCCCCATGTCCCCCATGTCCCCACGTCTCTGTGTCCCCTGCGTCCCCAATGTCCCCTGTGCCCCCAATGTCCCCTGCATCCCCATGTCCCCCACGTCCCCATGTCCCTGTGCCCCCTGCATCCTCGATATCCCGTGTCCCTGGTGTCCCTGATGTCCCCCACATCCCCATGTCCCTGTGCCCCCTTCGTCCCTGATATCACGTGTCCCCCGTGCCCCTGATGTCCCCCACAT
>NW_020447964.1:3015-4287 GCF_003343035.1 Apteryx rowi
GGCACCCCGAGGGTGGGACCCTGGTGTCCTTAGGGACCCCGGCACCAGGAGGGGCCCCGGCGTCTGGGCGCAGCACGGGAAGGGCCCCGGCGTCCAGGTGCGGCGTGGGAGGGACCCCGGGATCAGGAGGGGGCCCGGCGTCCGGGCGCGGCGCGGGAGGGACCCCAGGATCGGAAAGGGCCCCGGCGTCCGGGCGCAGTGCGGGAAGGACCCCGGGATTGGGAAGAGCCCCGGTGTCCGGGCGCAGCACGGGAGGGACCCCGGTGTCGGAAAGGGCCCCGGCGTCCGGGTGCGGCGCAGGAGGGACCCCGGCACCAGGAGGGGCCCCGGCGTCCGGGCGCAGTGCAGGAAGGATCCCGGGATCGGAAAGGGCCCCGGCGTCCGGGCACAGTGCGGGAAGGACCCCGGGATCGGGAAGGGCCCCGGCATCCAGGCACAGTGCGGGAAGGATCCCAGGATCGGAAAGGGCCCCGGCGTCCGGGCGCGGTGCGGGAGGGACCCTGGGATCGGGAGGGGCCCCGGCGTCCGGGCGCAGAACGGGAGGGGCCCCGGCGTCCGGGTGCAACGCAGGAGGGACCCCGGGATCGGGAGGGGCCCCGGCGTCCGGGCGCAGTGCAGGAAGGACCCCAGGATCGGAAAGGGCCCTGGCGTCCGGGCGCAGTGCGGGAAGGACCCCGGGACTGGGAAGGGCCCCGGCATCCGGGCGCAGTGTGGGAAGGACCCCGAGATCGGGAGGGGCCCCGGCGTCTGGGTGCAGTGCAGGAGGGACCCCGGGATCGGGAAGGGCCCCGGCGTCCGGGCGTGGTGCGGGAGGGACCCTGGGATCGGGAGGGGCCCCGGCGTCCGGGCGCAGAACGGGAGGGGCCCCGGCGTCCGGGTGCAACGCGGGAGGGACCCCGGGATCGGGAGGGGCCCCGGCGTCCGGGCCTACCTTCTTCTTGACGAGGGACATGACGCCGATGCGGGTGAGCACCTGCTGGCGCGAGAGCCCCTCGCGGGGGACGCCGTCGGCGAAGGTCTCCGAGCCGTCGGCGCCCGGCTCGCACAGGTGCCGCATGAACAGCGACACGTAGGCCCTGCGGGAGCCCGCGTCACCCCGCGCCGAGGGACCGCCGCGCCGAGGGACCGCCGTGCCCGGGGGCCGCCGCGCCAAGATACCGCCACGCCGAGGTACCGCCGCGCCAAGGGACCGCCGCACAAAGGTACCGCTGCACTGAGGGACCGCCGCACCGAGGTACCACCGTGCCAGGGGACCGCCGCGCCAAGGTACCG
>NW_020447964.1:6699-8369 GCF_003343035.1 Apteryx rowi
GGGGACGTCGTGGCCGCCGCGGGGGTGGCTCTGCGCCGGCGCGAGGGGGGTCGCGGCCTCGTCCGGCCCCCAGGAAAGCCGGCGCCTCCGGGCGCTCTGCTGAGTAAGGGCTCATCACGCGGCGCGGGGACACCGCGGGGACACCACGGGGGGACACGGGGGGACACCGGGGGACAAGGGAGCTGGGGACACATGGGGGGACACGCAGGGATGCCAGGGGACAAGGGAGCTGGGGACACACAGGGGGACACGCGGGGACACGGGGGCACACGGGGGGACACCAAGGGACAAGGGAGCTGGGGACACGCGGGGGGACACGCAGGGACACAGGGACACACGGGGGGACGCCAAGGGACGAGGCAGATGGGGACACGCGGGTGGACACGCGGGGACAGCAAGGGACAAGGGAGCTGGGGACACGCGGGGGGACACGCGGGGACGCCAAGGGACGAGGGAGCTGGGGACACGCGGGGGGACACAGGGGGACGCCAGGGACAAGGCAGCTGGGGACACGCGGGGGGACACGCGGGGACACAGGGACACACGGGGGGACGCCAAGGGACGAGGGAGCTGGGGACACGCGGGGGGACACGGGGGGACACACAGGGACATGGGGACACACACAAGGACATAGGGACACAGGGATAGACACAGGGACATGGGGACACATCCAGGGGTGCGGGGACACAGGGACAGGGAGACACGCAGAGGGACAAGGGAGCTGGGGACACACGTGGGGACATGGGGCACCCGGGGACGTGGGGACGCACACGAGGACATGGGAAGACACAAGGACGTGGGGACACACACAGGGATGCGGGGACACACGTAGGGACATGAGGACAGACCTGGAGACAGGGGGACACCCACGGGGACATGGGGACACACAGGGGAACATGGGGACAGGCCTGGAGACACGGTGACACGCAGGAGGACACGGGGACACCCATGGGGACATGGGGACACACAGAGGGACACGAGGACAGACCTGAACCCCTGGGGACACCCAGGAGGACATGGAGACAGACCTGAACGTATGGGGACACCCAGAAAGACACGGGGACACCCGTGGGGACACACAGAGGAACACGGGGACACCCAGGAGGACACGGGGACAGACCTGGAGACATGGGGACACCCAGGAGGACACGAGGACACCCATGGGGAGATGGGGACACCCAGGAGGACATGGAGACAGACATGAATGCATGGGGACACCCAGGAGGACATGAGGACAGACCTGAACCCCTGGGGACACCCAGGAGGACATGGGGACACCCATGGGGACACACAGAGGAACAGGGGGACACGCAGAAGGACACGGGGACATCCACGGGGACATGGGGACACATGGAGGAACATGGAGACAGACCTGAACCCCTGGGGACACCCAGAAGGACATGGGGACACCCATGGGGACACACAGGAGGACATGGGGACAGACCTGAACCCCTGGGGACACCCAGGAGGACACGGGGACACCCATGGGGACATGGTGACACCCAGAAGGACATGGGGACACCCATGGGGACACACAGAGGAACATGGGGACACCCAGGAGGACACGAGGACAGACCTGGAGACATGGGGACACCCATGGGGATACACAGAGGAACATGGGGACACACAGGGGAACATGGAGACAGACCTGAACGCATGGGGACACCCAG
>NW_020447964.1:9866-10976 GCF_003343035.1 Apteryx rowi
CTCCTTGCAAGGGGCCCAGGCGTCCGGGCGGCCTCACCTCGATGTTGCCGCCGACGCGCGCCAGCAGCGGCGGCAGCGGTTTGTCCTTCTCGTTGCGCAGCTGCCGCTTGGACTGGCGCCGGCCTGGGGGGACAACCAAGTTCAGACGGGCGCCCCGGCCACCCCCGGGCCACTGCTGGCCACCGCCAAGGTCCCCGAGCCACTGCCGGCCACCCCCGGGGTCCCTGGGCCACCTCCAGCCACCCCCAGGGTCTCCAGGCCACCACCGGCCACCCCCAGGGTCTCTGGGCCACTGCCAGGGTCCCCTGGGCCACCTCTGGCCACCCCTGGGCCTCTTCCAGCCACCTCTGGGCCACCACCAGCCACCCCCAGGGTCCCCAGGCCACCGCCAGCCACCCCCAAGGTCTCCTGAGCCACCCCTGATCACCCCCAGGGTCTCTGGGCCACCCCTGGCCACCCCTGGGTTCCCTCGGCCGCTTCTGGCCACTCTTGGGCCACCACCAAGCCACCCCTGGGTCCCCTGGGCCACCTCCGGCCACCCTTGGACACTCACCCTCCGGCCGCTCGTCGAAGTCCTCGTCCTCCTCCTCGGAGCCCACCGAGTACTCGGACTGGTTGTCTGCGGGGTGGGGACAGCCGTCGGCACGGGGACCCCAGAGACCCCGTCACCCAACACCCTCCTTGTCACCCCGAACACCCCCCTTGTCACCTCAAATACCCCCTTTGTCACCTTAAATGCCCCCCTTGTCACCTCAAATACCCCCCTTGTCACCTCAAATACCCCCTTTGTCACCCCAAATATCCCCCTTGTCACCTTGGATACTCGTCATCCCGCTGTCACCCTCAAACATCTCTCTTGTCACCCCAAATACCTCTCTTGTCACCTCAAATACCCCCTTTGTCACCCCAAATACTCCCCTTGTCACCTCAGATACTCGTCATCCCACTGTCACCCTCAAATCTCTCTCGTCACCTCAAATGCCGTCACCCCACAACGTGCCCTTGTCACCTCAAATACCCTCGTCACCCCAAATACTATCAACCCAAATATGCCCCTTGTCACCCCAAATAACCTCCGTGTCCCCCAAACGCCCCCTGTCACCCCAAACA
>NW_020447964.1:14001-15334 GCF_003343035.1 Apteryx rowi
TGGCCCAACACAGCTTCACATGCCCCGACATGGCTCCAACATGGCTTCACATGCCACAACATGGCCCAGCGTGGCCCAACACGGCTTCACACGCCCCAACATGGCCCCAACATGGCTCCACATGCCCCAACATGGCCCCGACACAGCCTCACATGCCCCGACATGGCCCAGCATGGCCCAACATGGCTTAACATGCCCCAAAATGGCCCTAACATGGCCCTACACGCCCCGACACAGCCCAGCATGGCCCACCACATCTTTGCACGCCCCAACATGGCCCCAGCATGGTCTCACATGCCCTGACGTGGCCCAGCATGGCCCACCACAGTCTCACACACCTCAACACGGGCTCACACGCCCCATCACAACTCCAGTATGGCGTTACACAGCCCCAACATGGGCTTGCACGCCCCAACATGGCCCCAACATGGTCTCACACGCCCCATCACAACTCTGGTATGGCCTCACACAGCCCCAACATGGCCTCACATACCCCAACACAGTCTTACACGCCCCAACATGGCCTCATACACCCCACCACAACTCTGGTATGGCCTTACACGGCCCAACATGGGCTCATAGGCCCCAACATGGCCCTAACATGACCTCGTACCCCCAATACAATCTTGGTACGGCCTTGCACGCCCCAACACGGCCGCAGCACGGCCTCACATGCCCCAACGTGGCCTCACAAGTCCCATCACAACTCCGCTATGGCTTCACACAGCCCCAACACGGGCTCTCATGCCCCAACACGGCCTTGCAGGCCCCAACATGGCCTCAACATGGTCTCACGTGCCCCATCCCAACTCCGGTATGGCCTTACACAGCCCAACATGGGCTCACACGTCCCAACATGGCCCCAACGTGGCCTCCCACCCCCAATACAATCTTGGTACGGCCTTGCACGCCCCAACAAGGCCCCACAAGTCCCATCACAACTCCGCTATGGCCTTACCTGGCCCCACCATGGGCTCACACGCCCCAACATGGTCTCATGTGCCCCATCACAACTCTGGTATGGTCTTACACGCCCTGACATGGCCTCGCATACCCCGACACGGCCCACCATGGCCCAACATGGCCTCGCACGCCTCAACACAGCCTCACACGCCCCAACATGGTCTCATGTGCCCCATCACAACTCCAATATGGCCTTACACGGCCCAACATGGCCTCCCACACCCCAACACGGCCTCACACGCCCCAACATGGGCTCGCACGCCCCAACATGGCCTCACATGCCCCAGTGTGGCCTCACATGCCCCAGCATGGGCTCACACGCCTCAATATAGCCTTGCATGTCCCATCACAACTCTGGTATGGCCTTACA
>NW_020447964.1:17984-19829 GCF_003343035.1 Apteryx rowi
TCAAGAGGGACGTGGGAGCAGGGGGGACATGGCCGCGTGGGGACATCGGTGGGGACGTGGCAGCATGGGGACATCAAGAGGGACGTGGGAGCAGGGGGACGCGGCCGCGTGGGGACATCGGTGGGGACGGGGGACGAGGCAGCGTGGGGAAGCTGCGGGGCACACGGGGACACGGCAGGGGACGGGGACACCGCAGCGCGGGAGCACGGCAGCTTGGGGACGCTGCAGGGCATGAGGTTGGGGACAGGGACACGGTGGCATGGGGGGCACAGCAGTGTGGGGACATCGCAGGGGACGCGGTTGGGGACGCCATGGGTGATGGGGTTGGGGACGGCCACACAGGGACACTACGGGGGGGACACGGCAGCATGGGGACGCAGCTGGGGACGGGGACATGGCAGCACAGGGACGCTAGGGGGGGACGTGGCAGCGCGAGGACGCGGCAGGGAACGAGGACACGGCCGCACRGGGACGCCACAGGGACATGGCAGGGGACGGGGACACGGTCACACGAGGACACCGCAGGGCACGGGGACATGGCCAGACAGGGACACCGTGGGGGACACGGCCACACGGGGATGCTGTGGGGACATGGCAGGGGACAGGGACACGGCCAGACAAGGACACTGTGGGGGGACACGGCCACATGGGGATGCGGCAGGGGACAGGGACATGGCCAGACAGGGACACCGTGGGGGGACACGGCCACACGGGGATGCTGTGGGGACACGGCAGGGGATGGGGACGCGGTCACACGAGGACACCGCAGGGCACGGGGACACGGCCAGACAGGGACACCATGGGGGACACGGCCACATGGGGACACCACAGGGACATGGCAGGGGACAGGGACACAGCCAGACAGGGACACCGTGGGGGGACACGGCCATGTGGGGACACCGCAGGGACATGGCAGGGGATGGGGACGCGGTCACACGAGGACACTGCAGGGCACGGGGACACGGCCAGACAGGGACACCGTGGGGATGTGGCAGGGGACAGGGACATGGCCAGACAGGGACACCGTGGGGGACACGGCCACACGGGGATGCTGTGGGGGGACACGGCCACATGGGGACACCACAGGGACACGGCAGGGGACAGGGACACGGCCAGACAGGGACGCTAGGGGGGGACATGGCCACATGGGGACACTGCAGGGACACGGCAGGGGATGGGGATGCAGTCACACGAGGACACCGCAGGGCACGGACACGGCCAGACAGGGACACCGTGGGGGGACACGGCCACGTGGGGACGCAGCTGGGGATGGGACACGGCCAGCGCGAGGACGCCGTGGGGGGACAACGGCCACAGGGGGACACCGTGGGGACACGGTCACATGGGGACGCCGTGGGGACGCGGCAGGGGACAGGGACATGGCCAGACAGGGACACCGTGGCAGACACGGCCACACGGGGACACTGTGGGGACGCCGCAGGGACGCCACGGGGGACATGGCCGCACAGGGACACTGTGGGGACACCATGGGGGACATGGCCGCGTGGGGACACGGCAGGGGACGGGGACGCGGGCGCGCGGGGACGCCGCGGGGACGCCGAGGGGGACGCGGGCGCGCAGGGGGGGACGCCGCGGGGACGCCGGGGTGGCCGCGGCGGTGGCACCTGGATGTCGTTGTGCGGGTTCCAGTCGGAGTCGAAGATGACGACGGTGTCGGCGGTGGCCAGGTTGATGCCGAGGCCGCCGGCGCGCGTCGACAGCAGGAAGCAGAACTGCTGCGCCCCGGGCGCTGCGGCACCCGCCCCGTCAGCACCCACGGGTGCCCCCCGCGCTCACCGCCTCCCCCCACCCGCCCGGAGCCCCCCGGGGACGTGGGGGCACCCG
>NW_020447965.1:0-19999 GCF_003343035.1 Apteryx rowi
TACCCTGCAGGCCCTCCCATGAGTGCCTGCCCGCAAGTACACTATGCTGCACAGGACTTTGGTTTTACATGAGGTTTTACAGATGCCTCTCATAACGCTCAAATTCTTTTCGTATGGTTTTCTCTGAATGGGTGGAGTAAGCCTGCACTCTGGATCATTGGGATCAGAGGAGCCAGCCACAGTTCAGTTTCCTCATCTGTACGAGTGTTAAAGGAATCCTGAATCCTTTATATTTTTAAAATATAAATAAAGGAAATAGGAAAATAATAAAGTATGTTGACAAACAACAACAAMAAGGAAAACATTTATTCTTAAGTAAAATCTGAATTACATGAAATTATATACCAAAATTATCATACTTGGATTTGTGCAATTAGCAGTAGGCATAAACCACATCTTAAAAGCTAAAAGGAAAAGAGTTTTTGTGCTTGATTTGATATCTGTATCTTCCAGCCTTCCAATCCATATTTATGAGGTTTTTGTCAAAAGCTTTCATCAAACGCTTCTCAAGATTTTCATTCCCACAGTCTTCATTTCTTTGCTCACCATTATTGCTGTGTGTGTCTTCATTCCAGTACTTCTGAATGTATTTCATGATTGGAGGACTGCCTTCTAAAAAAGTTGAGCTTTTATTGAAATACTGTTTTTCACCTTCCTGAGGATAGTGGGATTTGCAATGCTTAATGAGAGAGGGGATCTCTGGCCACTTTTCCTTCATTTACTGCCAGGAATTAGGTTTGAGAACAGGAGCCCACCTCCAGTATTCTGGCATTTGACTGTGTGTCTGGTGCCTCCTCAGCTGATCATGATACTGCCAGTGCATTGTGATCTGTTGTCTTACCAGCAGTAGCCCCCAACAGAGAGGAAGGGAAAGCTGCTCTCATTCTGCCAGGGCCTATTTGGAAAACTGTACAAGAGGAACTTTGTGTGGGCATTAGAAAATGACAACATTCTTGAGGATGTATCCAAACGTCCTGCAGTCTTGCATGGTTCTCCTCTCACTTTCCAGTGTGTCCAAAGGTATAAGCAGGACTACAGTAGTCTCTGCCATCTCTCAGCCCTATGCAAGAAAATTGTTAACACTGCATCAACCCCTGGAAGGCCTCTGAGCAAGAGGTCACGTAGCTTTGATGTGAATTGTTGTAGCCTCAGGGTAGAATTATAGGCCTGGAATTGGGGCAGAAAAGCTATTTTTTCCAGTTCAGGGACTGTGGAAAATACCTCTGAAGGTTTGATCTCGTATAATCAGTATCTCAGTACCATTTCAGAAAGGAGAACACTAGTCAAGTGACTGACAACATGCAGCCAGAAATGGCAGGAAGACGGGAGTGGTCTGGAGTGCACTAACTGAACTGGGAAGCTAAGCTACCTTGATTCTGACAGGTGAATTCAGCCAGTCCTCACTCTCTAGGAAGGGGAGAACACTCAATCACTGTAAATCCCTTTGCACATTGTTAAGGCTACATACCCAAATGAGAAGGAAAGGACTGGCTTCCGCATCATTTTCAAATGAACGTTGAACTATTTTGTACAAAGCTTCAATAGAAGAAACTGTGAGTGCCCAATTGATCTACGCTCTGTAGCTGCAGATAAAAGTGGATCTAATTTATTTACAAAGCTTAATCTCCAACAATTTAGATCTCTAAGAATTACTGACTCACCCTCATTGCCCCATGAGGCCTCTGGAGAAGTGGGAACATTCAGAAGGCAATTCCTGCAAGTCCAGAAGTGGCATGGATGACAGGTCAGGTAAATTGCCTTCTAGAGGTGCCTGCTTCTCTGAACTGTTGCAGAAGGGACCTGACATGACTGATGAAAATTTCGACATCCAAGTCTGAGGTGTTCTGGAGAAGCATGTTCAAGGTCATCAAAAAGCTTTCCCATCCCATAACAGTGCTCTATTTTGAGGCAAATACACTTCATTGATATTTACTTCCATTCTGAGAGACTGATGTGGAAAAAAAACATACCAGCAAGGACTCAAGATGAAAGATACTCTGAACTATTAAAACAAGTTCTTTCACTTCCTGCACTGAGGAAACACTTCACTCCCTTGCATAAGTGTTTAAATACAACTGAAGGTTCTCTCTGCACACTGCATGTGCAGCCTGCCCTCAAGGGCTTCTCCTTCTTGCCTGGCTCACTGAAGGACTAGCAAGCAGTGAAGGGAGTGTCTGGTAGGAATTTGCTGTAGAGCCTGGTTTGGAGGGCACAAACGTGGGGGCTGCCTGACAGGAGTGCAGTCTCCTCCTGCATTTCCCTCTCAGTAATCCATTTACTCATCATCATGGTCCTCCTCAAACCCCAGGACTATTTTCAGTGGCTCAGTGTCAGGCTTTGCAGAAGTGGACCCTGTTGAGAAGAAGGGAAAGAACTTCCCTCCCTGGCTGCTGTCTCCACCAAGGGTGAAAGTGTGCAAATGTGTTCCATTGTTGACATTAAAGAATGATAGCTTCTTTGCTGAGGCATCCAGGAAGATCCCAATCTTTCTGGGTTTCCCACTCACAGCCAAACGGGTCCAAGGAACAGTGCGGGCCCAATAATCTTTCCCGTCTGCTAACCCTATGACCCAGAAGCCCTTCTCTGGGGACAGAGTGAGTGTTCCTTTGCAAGTCACAGGCTCCTGGGCAATGCCCACGTCCCAGTTTCTTCTCTTTCCAACATCCACTTCCCAATAACGTTTCCCAGATGTGTATCCTTCCTTTGCCAAAACAAAGAGGTGGGAATCAAATCTCTTCTCTGTCTTGGGCACACTTCTGGCAGTGCCAGTATCTCTCACTCTCTTCCCATCTGGAGACACCTCCAGCCTTGGATGAGCTGTGTCAGCATCCAGGGTGACATCAACTGCAACAATCAAGTCATGCCATAAGTATTAGCAAGCATGAAATCTTTCTGGAGATTTTCTATCTGTGTTGCCATAGACTCCTTCACTTGTCATCCCCCCACCTCTCTTGTGATGTGCAGTAGGCAACCTYCTGCCCCAGGCTACCTCCAGCTTTTGCACTTTCATGCTTCCCATGTCTCCCAACTTGGGGCTGCTGAGAGACAGAGATGAGCCAGCATGCACCAAATGCAAGGCACCTAACAGATGCTGCTGTGACTCCAATGTGCAGCACAAAGGAGGAGCATGAGGATTTATGGCTTTGTTCCTTTGTCTTTGAAATTCTGCAAAGGTGACCTGAGGAAAAGAACAAGGTCTCAGCTGAGCACCTCCTCCTTTGGTAAACCAATATCACAGCAATCTTTTTCATGAGTACAGGGATCAAATCATCACGGCCAAAGAAAGCACCATATGACTTGAACAGAACAGGGAGCTGAAGCTCAACTGGAGATGCCTGACGATACTCAGGTATGCACTGGTCAGCAAGAAGTGATAAAGAACAGACTCAGTGGAGYTGCTCCAACTGAAGTCTCTGAAACAAGCCAGTAATTCCTGTTAAGGATTTCAGAAACTATGACCTCCTAAGGAGAAAGAAATGCAAATTTAAATCCCCTTAGCTGTAACCCAGGCTTGTTAGTAGTAAGAAACAMTCTTTCCTCTGAAGGAGATGTTCTCTGAACTGCTCTCTGAATAGGGCAGATGATACATTTTCCTGAGTTGCAGCAGAAGAACTCAGTCTGCAGGTGTTTTACTCTCACCTTTGTAGCGCTGCAGTTTCACAAACTCTGTAGGAAAAGGAACAAAGCAGGCAGTAAGTAGGTGTGTCAAGGAGACCTGCTCCCCAAGGTGCTAACCTGTAGCCCATGTTGCCAGCAGCATGCTTTTAGCAAGGTCTCTAACCCAACCTGAAAYTAAGCTAGGAATTTCTGAACAGAAGAGGGAAGAGCTTAAGGTCAGTGAGAGGAGAGAGGGAATGGGGAACACGGGAAACCAGTTTGCCAGAGGGAAACACCTCTGGTTTGTCCTGAGMGGGAGGAATGGAGYTTGAGCTGCAGTGCTCTTTCTCACSCAGGACTAYACYCYTGGGCCCATGTGCAGATAGGGATGCACTTTCCTCACCAGGAGCCCAGCCTCTTCCCTGATATCACCTAGTAGCACTTGGACCTTCTTCTCCAGTGCAATTCTTCTATGGTGCCTTAAAATCTGCTCATGGCCCATTACACTTTTTGGCTTCTGAACCTTTTTGTAGATCTCTCCCCTAACAGAGAGTGGAGCAGGATGTGAACACAACTCTCCAACGGGCTGCCCTAGGAAACCTGCTCCCATCCCCCGCCCCAAGTTTTCTCAGGCTCCAGTTCTTGCTGTGGCCAATGGGAGACTGAGATGCTTCTTTCATAGTTGCATGTTATGCTCCCAGACCCAGAGGCCTGAAAGATAATTTTAGGGACACAGATTCTGGCCACAGACAAGGTTGTCTGAGGGGATTGATCCTGACTTCAGGAGTCAGAAATCTGTTCCTCTTACCTAATTCAGTCTTCAGTTGGTCATAATCTGCAAGAGAGAAGAAAATGATCGTTTTTGTGACTCCCTGGGCATGGGGTACAGGGCTCCAGTCTCACCGCAGAAGTGCCTCAGGAAAGCCAAGAGAGGTTTAATTTCCTGRCTCAGGTAAAAGACTAACATAGCCATGGGAAAAGATGGTCAGATGTACAGTGGGGGCCATTCATCTTAATGGATATGGGCAAGTAGAGCACAAGGCATGTGAAGATTTTGYTTCCTGGAAAACCTCCCTATATTCTCTCCTTCTCCAAAGCATATATAACTACCAGAGATGCTGGTGTAAGCCAGTAATAAACACACCTGATGACATCTAGGGAGACTCTCAGGAATGTGCTAAGACACCCACTGGCAATCGTTCCCTCCATGTGAGTTAATCAGTGGTGAGCTCAGCACTCCAGTCAATACCCGTTTGGACAAGCATTCAAAGGAAGAAAAGGAAATTCCCTGGAGTAGGCAGCTGCTACTCTTTAGTGGTCCCCAGAATTAAAGCCGGAATTTCCATCAGAGGATCATATTTCTTGATTCTAGCATACAGCCTGGAGACAATTTGTGATAGTAGAATTCCAAAATAAGCTCAGGAAAGAGCAACTTCCATACAAATATCCATTTTACATATTTTGAACAGCTTGTGTTGTGCAGAGTGGCCCCATTATCAATTACCATAACCCTCCATCCCCTTGAAATAGTTTGGAGAGAACTTTTTCTTGTGTTGTATTTTTTGTCCTTGTTGTGATCAGACATTTATAGGAATGGTTCTGTGCATTTTTTTCTTAATGCTCTCACTCCACTGGGAACAAAAAAAGTTATTATTTCCATTACTTTCACCATGTAAAGAACAAATTGCCTGAGAGGAAGTGGATTCAGAGGGAACTGCACTAGCTGATCCAGAGAGAAGTTGCTGTATGTGATATTCATAATACTGAATAAGTAAGAAACTTAACCGTTCTCCAACTGGGCTTCTAAAAAAATAAAAAAAATATTCTGGGACTAAAGCTTAGTAATACCACTCTCAGATATTTTAATTCTGTTTTAATTGTCAATGGATATAGAATCTGCATTTTCGAAGATGTTCAACACAGGATATTCAAATTAATTGCGTGGGGATGGCAAACAGGAGAGAAATCTTATGAGAGAGCAGTGTCAGCTGACTTCTGCTCTACATCTGTGTTGATTCTCTTGGGAGCTTAGACACCCACTTAAAATGGAGACAGTGTCAYTGTAGGCACCGTAGGTGGGATTTAACCTGCAGATGAAGACAATTCATTTTAAGTGTAGGTGTGCAATAGATGCTCAGTTCAGTTGTGTACATTTAGCTGTCTAGGGCCATTTTTATTCCCCTTGTCCTGCTGATAAAGGAGCTGTASTCCAATTCAGTTCTTGTGTTTCTCCCTTACTGGGACTCCTAGATCATAGATTCTTGATTAAACTGATTCTCTTGACACAGATTTCACTGCAATACATGCTCATACAGGGGAAAGGAGAAAATTTATACTGCAACTCGCAGCCATACGCTGTCACTCACCAGCACSTYTCTAACAGTGGCTTTTAAATGCCCRYGRAGAAGGTCCTTCACAGTCCTGTCACTTCAGTGATTGCTTACAGCTGCCCCCCACAAACCTCCCTCTGTATCTTCTCCCTTCTCTTCCCATTCTCCCAGCAATGCCCGTGTCCTCCACAAAGGACGATGCTGATCAAGTCTTTGGAAGAACAAAGGAAAATAGTTTGGCAGTCAAATTAAGATTACCTGATGGGAAAAACTGATGTAGTAGTCCGYGTCTGAGCAGATAATCAGTCCCTGAGGTCACAAGTTTATCTGCCATTTTAGTCACTGAAAAGGGAAGTACAAATGAACAGAAGCAGGGAAACACCCGGAGGTTCAGTGCGGCTTGAGAGCTAATCCCCCAGACACATCCTTAAGACCAAGACCTGGCACTGCATCCTGTCTATGCTCAAATTACTCCTAAAACATGAGAAACCAACATGGAGTATTCAGGAAAGACACAGAACCCACAGGTGAACCACCTACTAGCCTCCCTTGTGAAGCATCTGCTTGAGGCCAAGCAGGAGACACTAAAACTCAGGGAAGGACGTGAGCTGCCTCTCTGGCAAAAGCACCTCTCATCCAAGTGCTGCTGTCTCCATTAGAACTCAAATACCCTGTTGGGGTCTTCATCTGGAACGGAGTCTCCCTGCTCCATCTCCTCCTCACTCCTGAATCCACACATGATGCTTCAGCCTCAAAACCCCTYCAATCCTTGGTTCTCAGTGGAGATTCCCACTTTCGACCCTGGAACTCACCCACTCCTCCTATCTTAGAAACATCCCCTCTGCACTTTCTGAGAAAAAAAACAGGTCTCCAGCACCACTTTTATCTAAGAACCAAGCCCCTGGGAGCATCACAGATCTTGTCATGAATGCCAGGGTTTATATCAGCCCCTTCTTTTCTCCCATGCATGCAATCTGCTCACATGATCATGCTCACTAGCATGACTTCTCCCAGCAAAGCCCATGGCCCCTCAGCAATTGACAGGGGGCTGCTGATCCGGTCTTTGGCAGTTCAAGGGACCATGGCTTGGCAGTGTAAGTGCCCTTACCTGATGGATAAAGGGTTCTTTTTAGCACACCACTCCAATCTTCATAATGACCGAGGGACGGAGGTTTTGTGCCAAGTCAGTCACTGAAAATGGGAGTAGAAGTGAAGGCAAAGAAMAGGACGACCTTATGGCTTTTCATGGACTGGTCACCCAGTAGGTAGGGCAAGCCCCAGAGAGTCAATGATGTGGCTGGTGAGCTAACTCTCCACTCTGACTCTTTGAGCAAAGAGTGCCCCTAACGACTTTGCCCCTAACAACTTCATTTTCTTAACTCTTCTCTTCCCCTTCTCCTAACAATTCCTATGCCCACTCAGACCTTGAATCTAGATGCTTTGGCACACCCGTGGGAAATGGTCTGGCAGCAGAGYTGCCCTTACCTGATGGCAAGTACTGGTTTGGTAGTGCACTACTGCATGCATCAAGAATCACGGAGAGCCTCAGTTTTTCTACCAYGTCACCCACTGGAAATGGAAGTGGAAACGAACAGAGTGTGAAGGCCTGCTGAGCAGCTCTTCCTGGCCTGGTCATGTTGCAGTCAGGGAAACACGCAGACACTCAAACTGGCTCCCTGGGTGCTCATCACAGCCTCACTTCTGTCCCATGAACTCATGCGCTGCCTCATTCCAGGACAATCTCCTCACTTCTCTCTGCACACAGCTCAGATCTCCAGCATGACTTTCATCCAAGAAACCAAGTCACCGGGAGTGCCCCTTTCCTTCCCCTCCACCCCCCTTCTTACCATGAATGTGCTGGTTTCCTTCAACACTTTGCTTCAACTCCCACCCATGTACTCTGCTCACACGCTCATGCTTACACCAGATAGACTAACCTTTCCATACTTGCAGTATTGGGATTGCCCAAGGAATGTCAAAATGTACATTACCTTTACCTGGTGGCAAATACTGGCTTGGTAGTGCACTACTGCATGCATCAAGAATCATGGCRGGCCTGAGTTTTTGTACCATGTCACYCMCTGTAAACRTAAGTAGAAATCAAGATCTGTTTATTTCTTCTSCCTTCTCTTCCCCATTTCCTAATAATGCACTCGTCCATTAGGAATGTTAAATAAAGGTCACTGCTGATCAGGTTTTTCACAGTCTGAAGGAATGGGGTATGATAGTCCAATTGCCCTTATCTGATGGAAAATACTGTTTTGGTTGCACAGTGTTGCATACATTGTAAATCAATGATGGCTTGAGTATTTGTGTCATGTCAGTCACTGAAAAGGGAAGTAAAAATAAAAACAATGTCAAGTACCTCTGTGTAGTTTCTGATGGCTTGGTCACATTGCAGGCTGGGAAAAACCCAGATATTGAAGGTAGCTTGAGAGCTAATCCCCTGAACACGTCCTTCATGTCACGGCCTGCTGTGCCTCATGTCTACACTGTGCCAGTTCTGTCTCTCCCCTTCCCTGGAGGCACATCACCTGCCTGTCATGTTTGTGCAGACMCAAAATATTTCTCCYTGCTCATTTCCTACATTTGCCCATGAKAAGAATGGAATTTAACGTCCTTCCTTCTTTTTCTTCCAACACTTATCTCCCTCAGAGAAAAACTTCTGAGTTTCACCTCTATGTATAGTTAAGCCTTTTTTCTTGATCAGCTTGGCAGAGAAATCTTTGAAATGTGGAATTTGTCTTGCAAATTCTGAGCCCTTTATATGTCTCGACTTCAATGCACTTTTAAAAGGGTTGTGGAAGTGATATACATATGGCACACTTTTATGTCACCGCAGGAATGGAAAGTCACTTTTAATCTGGACAGAAAATGTGGATGGCATACCTCATGAAGTCTGAAAAAGCTGTCAGGTGCATTTCTTCAACTACATGGAGCAGGTTATGAATCCTGATGGGCAGGATTCTGCTCCTGAATCTGTACCTGGTTTGTTTCTGTTCCTGGTCATGCTCAGCTTGCTCTTGAGCATCATGATGGTGACACTACTTTAATCTCCTCCAAATTTTACGGTTGGTTATCAGGCACACAAAATTCCAGTAGGGAAAGAGCAAAGAGCTTAGTCATGCAGTGGTGGCAAATACCCCAAAACAAGAGCCACAGCAGCCTGTCATTGGCCATCAAGACTGTCTTCACAGAGGAAGAAAAGAAGCAGCTGTCTTTATGGGGGAAGGCAGAGACAATGATTTTGTCAGCATCTTTAGCAGCTACTCTGCTTCTCATCAGCTGGGGRTTCTGGGCAGAGTCAGAAATATGATGATTTTAGCTAGACTTTACTGTGTTGATTCCTTTGAATCAATACAGTATCTTTGGTGGTTCCCAGTCTAATTTGGCATCAATGAAGCCCATACAGAAAAGAAGAGATAAAACTCTCCTTTCCAGTGATCCTCAAGTTTAGATTTGGCTCTAGACATTGTAGAGTGACAGCTGCTTGGATGAGAGGTCCGGGAATATCCCTGCCCTTGATTTCCTACTCCCAGGCAAACGGGTACAAGGGTTTGTGTGAGCCCCATAGTATTCTGTATCCTCTTGCCCTGTGATCCAGAAGTCATTCTTAGGGCAAAGAATGATCTYTCTTTTCCAAGGTACAAAATTATGAGCCACCTAAAATGTCAAGTTTTGGTTTTTTTTCATGTCCCTGTTTCTATCTTCCAGTAATATCAGAGAGAAGGAAAACCACTAAACGGAAGGATGGACTTAGAAGGTTCAAATGTCTTCTTATTTTTTGCTATACGGAGACCTTCCCCATCTTCCAATACATTCTTCTTTTGTGATTCTACTTCTAGCTAAGGGGGAACAATGTCTGGGTCCTAAACGGCACTGCAAAAGGAGCTTCATTCCATAAGTGACATTGCAATTCTACAGAGGTTTCCCAAATTCTCCTCAGGCATAACCACCATTCCAAACATTTCAAGAAGTGATTTTGCTATCTCCACATTTGGGCTTAAAATCTTTATAAGATAATATTTGTATTAATAAGCCTGTAATTTAATACCCTTTGATATACCCTAGAACAAGGAACATTAATATAAAAGGATTATATTCAGCTCTAAAATGCAGCTAGCAAGACTGTTTTCTGAGATAACCTACAGCAGGATGCAGAARATTGAGATGCTGGCAGTAGTTGTGGAAAGTCTCTGGATTCTGTGTAATCTGAGTTCAAGATAATTTATCTAAGGTGGTATTAATGACCAGACTTTAACCCTGTTGGGATACCAACATTTTAATTTTCTTTTCTGTAGAAAATTCCATTTGCAATGACCTGGTGCAAGCCTGTGGTCAGTGTACTATCACCACCACAAAATATCCTAGAACTGGCACAGCATTATATTGGAGAAGAATCATGTTTAAGTCACAAGCAGGTTATTCCAGAGCACTGTCCTTCCATGTATCTTCTGTTCACTCCRGCTATTGCATTTGCTAGGCACTCACTGGTCAAACAGAAGTTTCAGACCAGAAAACTGGGAAGATATCTCCTTASAGAGAAGATGAAACAGCTCTGTGCGCCAATGCCTTAGACCATTTGTGTCACTTAGAGTTAATGARTTTGCTTTTCTCTCAAGTTCAGAAAAGCTCTTTAATCCTCAGTGTAGGATTCAGCTCACAGACCAAACCCATTTTAGAGTAGTTCATTGCACAAAGCTTGTCATTAGGCATTCAATTCAAAACACTGTGTGCGCCACATCTGCCAGCCTCACACAGATATTTTGGATTTCACTGGGAGTTTCCAGAGGCATTAATGGCCTACATGTGTAAATAAGATAATATCAATACGGTGATTGAACCACTGGTGTCTAGCACCATTTTATATGTGCTGTCACCTACCCAGGCCTTCTAAGACAGTGTGTGGAGTGCTCCTTTACTGGCGTGGCGTCTGCCTCTGTTGTGGTCATCACTGGCTCCTTTCCTGTCATSCCTCMTGGAACAGCCCTGCTCTTCCTGCCCTCTGACAAACTGTTTTTGCAGATCTCTTCTGTAAGGACCCCATATATACCTGGTAAAGTTATCCCTGAGTGGATGGTGTAAGCGGATAGGAGCCCTCAGCCACCAGAATCTGCGCTGTGGGTCATCAGGATCAGAAGAGCTGGCCACTGCTTTTCTTCCTCATCTGTACAAGAGTTAGAGGAATCCTCAATCCTTTATCCATATAGAAAATATAAAAATAAATTTGAAAAAAAAATACAGAATTATGCCACACAAGAGAAAAAAATAGAGAATTTTGTCACAGGAGAAAAAAAAATCCATTTAAAATCCTGATCACATGAAACATGTATAGAATGATTTTAGCTGGATTTGTAAAATTAACAATAGCGAAATATGAAAGGACAGCAACATCTGATGCTTGCTGTAATGCCTCTGTACGATAACTTCCCCATCCTCTTAATCATGCCATCCATACCTAGCCAGAGAGTACCTCAGGCTGCAAATGCCTTTCATTGTAACTTAAATTGTTTTGTACTACTTGAGAAAAAATTCCCCTTGAAAGAAGTTTGCCTTGATAGTATTCTGTATTTAAAAGACTTTACTAGAAAATATTATCCAATACTTCCCAGCATCTTCATTGCTGATATCTTCAGTCCTTTGCTTGCTGTTACTCCTCTATATGTGTTCATTTCCAAGGTCCTGATCTCATTTCATGACTGGAAGACTAACTATCAGAAAAAGTGAACATTATTCCAGGTATTGGTTTTCGATGTCATAAAATGGTGGGATTTTAAATGCTTACTGAGATGGGTGGTCTATGGTCACTTTGTCATCACTTTCTTACACAAACTAGGGGCGAGCAAAAGGATTCCCAGCATTTGACTGTGTGTCTGGTGCCTCCTCTKTTGATTGCAATATTACCAATGCATTGCAAACTAACAGCAGTTGAAGCCCCCAACAGAAAGGAAGGGAAGTCTCTCACTCTGTCAGAGACTATTTGGAAAACCATATGAGAGAGATTTGCTGCGGTCATTGCAAAATGACAGTGTTCTTGAAGAGGTATCCAAATGCCCCGCAGAGAGTTTTCCCTCTCACAGTACATGAAGTAGTTCATGCTGTATAGTGAGGGCTTTGGYTCAATGCCCAATGCTGATTCAGAAAGGAGACCACGTGCAGCTAGAAATGGCAGGGCAGCRAGAGAGGTTGACAGTGCACTAATCAATCTGCAAAGCTAAGATACTTTGATTTTTATAAATGAATTCAGTCTTTACGCACTAGAAAGTGGAGGATACTCATACTCTGTAAATCCCCTCACACATTGTTTAGGCTACATACTAAAACCAGGAGGACTGGACTGGTGTTCACTCCCTTTCCAAAGGGATATTCTGCAGTTTCAGAGCCAATGATAACAGGTGAAAGCCAAGATGCTTTGCTGCTTCTCTGAAT
This sequence comes from Apteryx rowi, assembly GCF_003343035.1. Lineage (NCBI taxonomy): Eukaryota > Metazoa > Chordata > Aves > Apterygiformes > Apterygidae > Apteryx > Apteryx rowi. The sequence continues at coordinate 12,357 of NW_020447965.1, forward strand.
TGGTAGGGGATCCGCATGACTTGGGACGATCAAGAAATACAGGTCTGAGTTATTCTTGAGAGATGTGGTTTCAGACTTCTCAGAAAGCTTTCCCATCCCACAACTGTGCTCTGCTGTGGACAAATATGGATGTTTACTACTGTTTTCAGGGCACTTGGCATGCTCACAGTGAATCCTGATGTAAGGCACCATATATTAAGAAAAACAATAGTTTTCACTTCCTGGGCTGAAGATGTATTTCATCCCCTTGTGTGGGTCCTTGGTACAGTTGAAGGTCCCACCCACTTCTACCCACTGGCTAGCAGTCTGAAGTATAGGGCATCTCCTCCTAGACTGGATCACTGAAGAACTAGCAAGGAGTGATGGGAGCCGCCAGTACAAATTAGCTCTTTTGTTGCCTCTCTTAGGAGGCCCATGGGCAGGCAGGTCCCTTTTGGAAAAGAACTCTCTCTCTCTCAGGAAGAACAATGTCTCAGGCAGCCATAGAAATTGCCCTCTTCCTCCTGCATCAGTCCTACAACAGAAAGGTGCAGGCAGGTACCAAAGATCTGCTCACATCCTGCTTTGATGTTTCTGGATTGTCATTATGTTTTCCTCCCACTGGGAAGAGTACAGCCTGAAGAAGGGATGTTCCTCTGAACTTCCTCTTAAGTGTCTCCACAGGCTCCTCCCACCCCTCGCAGACCATCACCAGTACATAGCAGTGCTCAGTCTGAAGAACAGGGTCCACCAAGAAAGCCCATGTCTTCTGCATCTGGATGCCTGTCCTCTGAATCAGGGCACTCATGAAAGCTGAAGGAAGGAGGGCAAGGGACACATTTGGAGGCAAGCAGCAGGCTCTGTTCCTGACTGGCAGGAAGAAGGGCTGGGACCACAGACACGGAGTGCTCCACATTCCCATCTTTGCTCCAGGGACAAGGAGCCTTTCTCACACTCTGGAGAGCACTCACCTAACTTCCCTTCTGGATTCCCTGCAAAACAAAGGATAATTGTGGTTACAAACTGCTGGTGGATGTGTTGCATGAAGCTCTGTACGATTACTCTTCTAGAGTCTTGATTCTCCTCAGAAGAGGACAGATTCCATTGACTAGGCCAAGTCTGTGCTGATGCCAAGCCCTGCCCTAGGAAACCTCACTGGGGACGGTGTCTCACAGCAAAAGAAAAGCAGTCTCCAGGGATACCTAGGCGAGCCAAAGAGCGCTCACTTCTTGAGAGAGGTCACTTSCCTGACTTCCTTCTCTKATTGCTTCCTTTCATCCCTTCYTCCCTTTCTCCCCTCTCTCATTCCCTTTCTCCCTTCCTTCCTCTCTCCCTACCTTGCTTGCTTCCTTCCTTCCTGCCTTTTTCAGTCTTTTTTCTCTCTGTCCTAATGTGACATCTATGGCAATTCTTTGAACAGGGTTTAGTCTCAGCTTGTGGACTTTGTTTGTTTCCTCASARAATGGCACCTGGTCTTGCGACATTCAGCACAGACCTTGGCACTGGATAAACCTGRTAAAATGAGCAGTAAGAGGAACACGGAAAGAATTTACTTTCTCAGTGCGCCTCTGTTGAATAGCATATGATCAGTAATCATGCTCACTGATTTTCTTGATTAGGAAAAAAGAACATATATAGAGACCTTTATATTGGGTAATCAGATGTTACTTTAATCCCTGAAGAAAGCCCCTGAATCCTTCATGGATGCTTCTTTTTGAAAGCMTCTTCACTCATGTCCTCTCTTATGCATCTGACCCRAGTTATCCACCAAAACTGGTCACTAACAAACAGTCTAAAACTTCCCCCCCTTTGTAACAGTGCTTGCAGCTTGTCTGAAGGAAGTCTCATGGAGACTTCAGAAATTGCCTTTCTTCCCAAAGTTTTAYCCTCTCTTCTAGGGATTACACCTGACCTATTTACCAGTTTCAGGTAACCTTAAAATGCCACATTATCATAAACAACTTCCCTGTGCTCCCACAGTCGATGGGAAACAACCCACTCCATCCTAGTGCAGGGTGCCAGACCCTTACGGAATGAGCCCACATCTTTAAACATGCTTATTGAGGGCTGATTTGTAAAGAGAAAGGAACAGTTATGTGGCGGGATGCTCCCAGCTTCCTACACGCACACATTTGGTGCCAGTTACAAGTAGCCTGACTTCCTGTGTTTTACACCCCAAAAGGGAGGATGTCAAGACTTTGAGATAAGTCCTGCCTGGGCCCCAGGACCTTGAGAAACAAAAGCCTCCTCTCACTGCTGGGGCAGTGTTAATTGCAGTGGTCAGGACTGTCTCCTCCTCATCAGGACCCTGAGAGGTAACACCTGCTTTCACTGCTGGGGCCCCATTGAGGACTAAAATTAACTCCTTCCTACCCCAGCTATGGGATCTCTCCTTGGGACCCCCACTGCAAGAGTAAAGCAGTCATTCAGTCACTCAAACTCCTTTCTTCAGTGCTGAACAGTGCGCAAGGCAGCTAGCTTGCCATTGGGGATGTTCAGCTGCCCCCCCCCCCATCCCATGACCGTGGGTGCGATCACCATAACAATGATGGAGGAGAGTTGAACCCTGCAGCAGCCAAGAGCTAGGGACTGTGCCTGCGAGAAGAGAACTCTGACTGGCCTAGTGACTCCACCTCCACCTTCCCCGGAAGGGTATAAATAGGTTGGCCCTGGAGGCCATCTTTGGCTCTTCGTGGGTGACAGTGGGTCTGCCAGCTTGCGGAACCCCTCGGGACAGGGGCGCCCTCCCGCAGTTACTTCCCTGGGATTGAGTGTACATTGGCTGCTGAGGCAATGCATGGGTAAGATCAATCAGAATTGGTTTGCCTAGTTCATTCATTTGGGTATTTACAGTTAGTATAAATTAGCTATCCTTTTCTGTTTACTAAGTAGTTACTGTTAGCATAACTTTTAGTGTAATTAGAAATAAGTACTCTAGTTGAGCTAAATTTCTGTTAATTTTGGACTTCTCCCCCTCCTGCCCTCCCTCGTGCCACACAAAACCCACACAGTCAGGGACTGTAAGGTAGTTGGTCATCTCACGACAAATTACAGTCTCATTAAAAGGGTCACACTGAAAAATAAAAGACATTTTAAAATATTGATCATTGCCACTTTGAATCAGAAAAAAGGAAACAAAGCTACCAGATGGGAAGAACTCTGCCAACTTAAGTGGCAGGGCAAAGTCCTCCCCAGTCCCATCCTGCAACAGGTTCTGAACACTCATACATCTCTCTCACACATAACTGTCCGTGTTGCCATTTCTGCCTGATGCCTACAGGTTATCTCTGGGTGCGCTGCTGGCCTGCCACCTGCTACCTCATGAATCTCCTGCTCAGAAGACCAAAGTCAATGGTGGAATGATGGAAGAAGTCATACAATATATATATGACTTGCAAACTCATGTAGTTCAGCTAGACTAATCATGCTGCATTAGAAGTATCATCCCTGTAGAAGTAGATGAGAACCAAGTAACTTCACACCAAATTTGGCATTTCCTCATATCCACCATCTTAAGASAGTCCATTGGTATGTAGTCTGAAGACCATTTCAGGTCACCTTCTGCAGGGACCACCAGCAGAGCAGTGTGTTTAGGACAGATGGCTTCAATGCCAGGGCAGAGGGAAGGCCCCAAGATATTCCTGACTCAGCACCCTGCAGCCTCAGGGACACCTTGSATAGGGCCCTGACTATCACCCTTAACAGGAAGGTCAAGAGAGGGTGAAGCCCTGCTGCCTAGACTTTCAGGCGTGTTACCAGCGAGGGTGTGGAAGCCGCCGGCTGCCCTGAGGAGGCTGCCATGCCCTGCATGCCTGTGTCCTGGAAAGCCAAGGAAGGGAAATGGATTAAAAATATATATATATGCTCAGCCTTCTAAAAGCCAGCAGGTTACATAACGTAAAGCTCTGTGATTTTTCTATTTGCTTCAAAACTCAGCTTCATGATCTGCCTTTATTGAGTTAGTCATGGAGTTTTCAAGGAGAAAGGCTTCCATCCCTCAACATCCCCTCGACAATCTCTTGGGAAGATGACTCCAGAAAATGACTGCTGATCAGGTCTTGCAGATGTCTCTGTAAGGCTTGTAAATACAACCCATAAATTTTTCCTCGGCTGGATGTGGTAAGTGGATGGGAACCCAGCTCCACTACATCCTGCACTCTGGATCACGGGGATGAGAGCAGCTGGCCCCTGCTTGGCTTCCTCATGTGTATGACAGCTACGGCTGATTCCGAGTGCTTCAGTTGCTTCAGAATTAAAAGACACTGAGAAGTTGTCAAAGAAAAACAACAACAAAATTCCCACATCCATTGCTGTTTATAATCTCGGTTACATGGAATGCACTTAATATACTTATTACAGCTGGATTTTCAACAATCAGCATTAGCAAAATCAGAAAGGAGAGCAGAGTTTCATACTTGGTCTGATGTCTCTGTCCCAGTTGCTTTATCATGCCAACCAGAGCTTGCTAGAGAGCATGCTGGGCTGCAGCTGCCTTTCGCTATAAAATAAGAGGTTAATGAAATGGATCTCACTCTGCCAGCTTTTTCTGCCAGGAGTTTGACTGTGTGTCTGGAGCCTCCTCTGTTGATTATGATACTGCCAGCACACTGGGACCTGGTGTTCTGGCAGCAGACACCCCCAACAGAAAGGGAGGGAAAGACAATCTCATTCTGCCAGAGACTATTTGGAAAACTGTGCGAGGGAGACTTTGTGTGGCCTTTACCAAATGACAGTGTTCTTGTGGATGTGCACAAAATGCCCTGCAGTCTTGCTTTGTTTCCCTCTTACAGCCCTTTAAGTGGTTCACTTTGTAGAGTCAGTGTCCAGGTTCAGTGCTGAGTGCTGAATCAAAAAGGAGAGCATTAGACAAGTGGCACAAACTTGGGGGCTGTTTGACAGGAGTGCAGTCTCCTCCTGCATTTCCCTATCAGTAATCCAGTTACTCATCATCATGGTTCTCCTGAAACCGCAAGACTATTTTCAGTGGCTCAATGTCAGGCTTTGCAGAAGTGGGCCCTGTTGAGAAGAAGGGAAAGAACTTCCCTTCCTGCCTGCTCTCTCCACCAAGGGTGAAAGTGTGCAAATGTGTTTCATTGTTAACATTAAAGAATGACAACTGCTTGGCTGAGACATCCAGGAAGATCCCAATCTTTCTGGGTTTCCCACTCACAGCCAAACGGGTCCAAGGCTCTGTGCGGGCCCAATAGTCTCGCCCATCTGCTAACCCTATGACCCAGAAGCCCTTCTCTGGGGACAGAGTCAGTGTCCCTTTGCGAGTCACAGGCTCCCGCGCAATGCCCACGTCCCAGTTTCTTCTCTTTCCAACATCCACTTCCCAATAGCATTTCCCAGATGTGTAGCCTTCCTTTGCCAAAAGGAAAGTGTGGGAGTCAAATCTCTTCTCTGTCCTGGGCACACTTCTGGCAGTGCCAGTATCTTTCACACTCTTCCCATCTGGAGACACCTCCAGCCTTGGATGAGCTGTGTCAGCATCCAGGGAGACATCCACTGCAAAGACCAAGTCATTCCTTCAGTATCAAAAACCATGAGGGCTGCTTTTCTGAAACTTTCTACGCTGTGTCCCCATATGCCTCTTCCCTTGCCCTCCCTCTGCCTCCTCTTCCATGCTCCCTAGTTGGCCTCCTGGTACAGGCGACCTCCAACCATTGCCCTCCCAGATTTCTCATGTCCATGCTCTCATCTATGTTGTGCTGAGAGAGCAGCCAGCAGGCATCAAACGCATGGCTACTCAAAGACACTCTGTTGGAAATGCAAGTAGTACCAAGAAGGAACATAAGGGGATTGCCAGCTTTTTCCTTCACCACTGAGACTCTGCAGAGGTGAGATGAGCAAAAGAACCATGCCTCCACACACACAACCTCTTTGGGCAAAACCAGAATCACATCAGCTATTTGCATGAGTTTGGGGATAGGTCAGGCTGGCCAAGACTGCATGGCCTCAGCAGGCCAGGGGGCTGCTGGGATACTTCTTGAATCAGCCTTTGCAGGCAGCAGAGTGCCAGCTGCTGATCCCTGCCCATCCTCAGCTGTGCACTGCTCAGCAAGGAATGCTCAGCAACAGATCCAGTAGAAATGTTCCAGCTGACCTCCCTGAAACGAGCCTCTCATTCTTCCTAAAACCTGCCCTTTTCTTCTGAAAAGACTTAATGCCACTTGGAATGCCAGCTGCTGTAACACAGGCTTGTGAGGGGTCTTGGGCAGCACGTGAAGAAGGGAAGGCTCAAGCAACAATTCTTGGAGCAAAGATGTTGTCCTCTGAATTGTTCTCTGTGAAGGACAAATACACTTCCAAATATATGTCCAGGCCCTGAGAGCTGGGAATCAGCCTCTTTGTTTCTCTCTTACCTTTGTGACGCTGTATTTTCAAAAACTCTGTAGGAAAATGAATAAAGGAGGCAATAAGTGGATGTGAGAAGGAGGCCTTGTCTCCAGTGACCTAATGCATAACCCATGCTGCCGATCAGAAGAGCAGGCTCTTCTGCAGAAACGTTTTGGTTCTGCAGGTGAGACAACACATCAGAAGCCCCTGTTATCCTCCAGAGAGGGAAATCCTTTGGGTCACTTGGGAGATTGCTCTTTGAGAAACCTTTCACAGACACATGACCCCTGAAAAGGAGGAGGAGGAGGAGGAGAGAGGATGTGGTCCCTGGCAGGACAGAGAGCAGACAGAGAAAGGGGGAGAAAAGACTGTTTCTGGAGAGAGACTCTCAGTCTGTCTAAAACAGTGCAATCAAAATGGCCTTCCAGACTAATAACCACATTGTAGCAAATCAAGTTCCCACTCCCATTTCAGTGACTCTTGAGGACTCAGGATTGACCACTCATCCACACACCCAATGAGATCCTTGCATCTAATTAACTACAAAGCCTTCTTAGCACTCCCGTTTCTCCACATTCCCACTCTTGGTTCCCACTCACCTATCCATCCATGAAGTTGCCCTGCAAAGCAAAAAAGTGTGGAAACAAACTGCTTGCAGACGGATAGCATGAAGCACAGGCAGAGCACTCTGAAAAGCTTTTTATTAGTCTAGAAAGATGACAGCCTCCATCAACTAGTCCATGACTGTGCTGACACAAAGCCCTACACTGCGAAACCTATTGTCAGCTGGCGTCACGCAGCCAAGCAAAGGACACCAATGTGGAGACCCACCTGAGCCAAAGAGAGCTCACACGAGCCCACTTTTCCTGACAGGAAAGCGAATATTGACATATTCCTCACTTCCCGCATTCTCTCAATTCTATGTTTCTGCCTTCCATCTTCTCTTCCTTCCTTCAAAACTCCATAACCTTCCCTCTCTTTCCTATTCTTCATTTCTTCCATCGTGACTTCATCCCTCCTCCCAGCTAATAGCTTCCTCCTCTCCTCAAACTCCTCCTTCCTTCACTCACCCCTCATTCCAGTTCTGCCTTCTGTCCCTCTCTGCCTCCCTCCCACATGCTCCTGCTTGGCAGGCAAGCCTGGTGGGCAGGACCCAGCTAAAGAGGAAGACCTCCACTGGGCAGCCTGTACAGGGGCAGCAGCTCCACTCCTGCTCACAACAAGGGGCTCCTTGCCTGGAGCTCTGCAATAGGCACTGTGGTAAGGTTTTGATTGCCCTGAGAAGAAAACTGCCTCCATCCACTATGGCAGGACTGCTGATAACC
>NW_020447966.1:0-1115 GCF_003343035.1 Apteryx rowi
TTGGTGACAGCACTGCTGTGTCTACAGTCATATTGCTGTGACTATGGGCAGGACCAGGCAATGCGAACCAGCTGTATCAGAGCTGACCTCCCTGTGAGCACCACTGTACTGAAAGGTGCTCTCCTCAGTGCAATGCCGGGAGGCTGGACTCCTCTTCCAAAGCTGGTGTCAAGAATATGTCCAAGGAATTGCACCCTACAAGGGCCTCTTGCTTTTCTGGGGTTCCCCACAGATTTGGGGGTATGAGCTCAGAGTCCCAGTGGGATCTGTTAGGGACCAGGACCCAGACGGAGAGCTTGCTTCTTGGTGGCAAGTGCCCAAGCAGAAAGCCAAGGTCTCTGACTTGTCTGATTGGGACTGCCTCCCAGATGCAACAGGACTGAGAGGAAACTGGACTGCCATGAGAGCTCRGGGGATGTCCCAGGATAGCTTGTGAACCTGAGTGGGACCTCACAAGATGAGAGACCACTCAAGGTGGAGTCCCCAAAAGGAAAAGGGCTAACCTGAGGAATCCACAGGCTAATGAGGGCTCGGCAGTGCCAGGAGAGGCTGTTAGGACCCAGCAGGCCAGGGGAGGTCAAACTGGAGAGTGATTCATGACATTGTCTTTAAACACCACAGGCTGGATCTAGTGCAGCACCCAAATGCCTGTCATGCCATTCGTGATGCTCCATTGTCCATCCAAGCACCTTCCTTGGCCGTACACCCAACAGGTAGGGGAGAATGGAAAGGGGCTCAGCAACAGAAATCCCCCTCTGGCTGACTCTGCTTCCAGCGTCAACCAGCACGGCCAGTGCGGAATCACTCCATGGTCCCACAGCCTGCTCACGCTGCAGAGAAGCACTACCAGCCCAGAGCCCTGCGGGGAGCACAGGGGAGGGGCGCGGGAATGGCTGGCCAGGCCCACATGGACACACTGACCTGAGGAAAGGTTCTCCAGGGAGCAAGGACATGCAAGAGAAGAGTAGGTGTGCATGTGTGTATAGGGGAGGAATACAAAGAGAAACCAGCACCAGCTYGGGGCAGGTGTCTCTGTCACTGGGGCAGCAGGATCTGCCTGAGGACCCTGGGGCCAGGACTCCAGTGCTGTCCTGCGGAGGGTCTGGGGCTGTGGT
>NW_020447966.1:2475-4188 GCF_003343035.1 Apteryx rowi
CCTGTCAGGCAAGAGTTGCTGCTATGGATATAGGGTCACCTTTTGCATTTACAGCCTTCTTTGGGATCTCCTTGGATGCCAGCTTCCCTTGCCAAGGCTTTCTTGGCTGTAGTCGGAGGCAGGTCCAAGGTAGAGATGGGGAGTCAGGTCAGCAGGATGGGGACMSRRACAGGTCAGGACCCGAGAGGTGCAGGGCCAGGCACAACCATGTTCACAGTGTATCTCAGGCATGRCCCAAGGCCCCCAGCAGGGGCAAGAGGCCCTACAATGAGGCCCATCACTCTGTGTGCCCTGCTCTTGTGCCCAGCACATCCCCCTCCCTGTTTGCCTGCAGCCCCTCCATGCCCACCCTGCTGCCCAGCACAGCACGAGAGCCCTGGCCCTGCAGCCCCTCCAGCAGCTCCTGCTGCCTCTGGGACAGACCTGCCTGCCCTGAGCTGGTGAGCAGAGAAAGCTGCTTCTTGTTCTCATTTCCTATCTCTGAGCGCTGCCCTGCTTCTCTCCTGGGACATCCCTGCTCCCCAGAGAGCCTTTCCCCAGGTCAGTGTGTCCATGCTGGCCTGTCCTGTGCTCCTCACAGGGTCCCAGGCTGGTGGTGCCGCTCTGCATATCGAGTGACCGTGTGGTCATGAGGCCACAGGGTGACTCCTAACTCAGCTCTGGCCATGCTGACCAAGCCAGACAGGGATCACCACCACTGATACTGATGGCATGTGTCTGTGCTCATGGATGGTGCTCAGAGTGACCGCAGGGCATTTGCAATGGCAGGAGATGTGTTTGGGCGTGCACTAGCTCCAGCCTGTGGTGTTTCACTGAGGGTGCAGGAATCACTCTCCCGTGCCCCTTCCCTACACCTCCTGGGTCCCCACTGCCTCTCCAGGGATTGCAGAGCCCTCGTTTCCCCATGCATACCTGGATTTAGTGCTATACCTTCTGGTCACTGCACCGTGGACCATCCCTCATTTTTTGAGACTCCACTCACTGCCCACACCAGGCACACGCTGTCCCTGGAGATCTCCTGAGCTCTCCTGGGGGCTCAGATACCCCTCCAGAAGGATGGGCATCTCTCGTCAGCACTGTCACCTGTGGGACAACCCCAGGCAGACAACTCAGAGACCATTCCCCATCTCCACTGGCACTGGTCATGGAGAAATGAGATCTGAATGCAGCCCTTGGTCCCTAAGAAATCACACAGAGACTCTGAGCTTTTCCCCGCATCCCATGGTGTTCACAAGCAGATTAGCAGGCCCTTTTGTGGTGCAATCCCTTGGRCGTATTTCTGACTCCAGCTTCTGAAGAAAGGCCAGACTTCAGGCACCTCACAGGGGACATCTTCTTTTATTATGGAAATGTTATTCTGGAGGCCAGGTGTGGCATAAGGGTGCCCTTTTCCTGGTCTTGCCTGAGCTCTCAGGACACATGAACATAGAAACACAACGCTACCACCACCAGGTTATGAGAACTCCTGGGCCATATCCACAGAATAGAGCACAGAAATAAAGCATGGAAATGAACAGGAGGAACAACTCTGAAAAGAGAAAGTCCTACTGCTGTGTGGGGATGTGTCTCCAGGAAAGCTGCAGTCCCTGCGGGAAGGCTGCAGTGAGGAAATGCTTGCTGTGGCAGTGGGGGGGATCAAGCACAGGGTCTGTCCCCACAAGCTGCTGCCTGACTCCCCTCCCCTCCACTCCTCCTCCACTTGTAGTGTTGGAG
>NW_020447966.1:6793-8078 GCF_003343035.1 Apteryx rowi
AAGAGAGACAGAGAGGCATTCTGGAAAGCCTTCACCTTACCTAGCTGGGCATGCCACCTCGCAGACGGTGACATCGCAGGGCAGTCAATCTCAGCCCCTCTGTCAGGCAGCATGAAATGAGGCCAGAGCTCCACCTCTGCTGGAGGTCTGGCTGCAGAGGAGGTGGCTCATGCCCTGCAGTTCCCTCTCATTCCCCGCCCATCCCTGCTGCCTGGAGCTGTCCCTGCTGGCAGCTCTTTCTCTGTCCCAACATCTTCTCCCAGTCAGTGCTCACGGACACCATCCCACATGCTGTGTGCTCACTTCTGCCCTGCAGAAACCTCCTGGATCAGGGCACTCTCTAGGGGCATCTCTGTGCATGCACATCCTAAGGAGCAGGTCACAAAACTCCTATGAGGCCACAACGTGATGGTGATGTTGATGCTGTCTTTAGACTAAGGTGGGGATGAAGCAACTTTCTGAGGTTTCTCACTGACCTATTAATTTCTGAGAGTGAAGGTTTAGGAGTCCCACTTCCTTCACAAAATAGAAAGCCTGTTCTTTCATTCTCCCTGCCAAATGTAGGAACCTGAAAGTGCAGACACCTGAAGGAAAGCTCCTTCCCTTTCAAGAAGCCCTTCTCTTGATCTCCTCCTGAAAAATACCCTTGCACATATCCTGCGCTTCAGCTAGAGCTGTGAGCAGCCCTGACCCACACAGCACCCTCTCAGCAGGAGAATGAACCTGCCCTGCCGGGGGTCGCTCCTCTCTCCCAGAGTTTCTCCCCGTAGTGATGTGGGGAGCTCCCTGGGAAGGCTGAGGGCTGGCCATCGCTGGCAGCACAGTCACTGCCCCAGGCACACAGCACCCTGGGGTGCACAGACACTGCTCTGAATCACAGCCCTGCGCAGACCTGGGTGTGCTCCCTGGCTTCACACCCTGCAGGCACCCCTGGCAGGATGGAGCTGCACGCCCTGTCCCTATGACAGTGTGGCAGGGAGTGCCTGCTCTGAAGCATCTCCTCCTCTGCCTATGCACTGGATTTGCTGGGAGAGTGATCCTTAAAAAGCCTATCAGTCATGGGATGGAAGGGGTTTAGAAGACCCCTGCAGGAACCTCAGTAGCATTGCCCTGCAGCCAGAGACTTACWGTGTCAAGGGCTGTGAAGATTTCTCCCACAAGCAGCTCTCCTCTCTCCTCCCACTCCACACTGCCTTGCACTTCTCTCTGCCTTCTCTCCTCTCATGTCAGCAGCAGCAGGCAGTGCCCGGAGACCTGCTGCTCTTTGCAGATGAGCTGCTCCTGC
>NW_020447966.1:8698-16590 GCF_003343035.1 Apteryx rowi
ATATGGACCAGGACTGGGCTAATGATGACCTCAGGGTGCCTGGATCACAGGCTGCCCAGGCCCAGGGACTTCTTCAGTGGCAACTTGTCCTGCCTGGAGATCGGTTCACTTCTGCCACAGGCCACAAGCTGCTACAAATCAGCTCAGGCAGCCCAAACCTCTCTTGCCACGGCTGCTCAGCCCAGTTCTGTTTCTCCTTGGCCTTGGGCATTGCAGGCTTTGCTCTCTCAGTGGGAACCTCCTTKCACCATTACATTGCCACCTRCTATCTAKGCCAGYATGTCTCTGCTCTGAAGTGGGGCCRTTGCACACACAGTGTCYTTGGCTCTTGGTAACAGGCTTCACCACAACCAGTCTGCTCTCTGAGCCACAGGTGGTGCTCTGCARCCCTAATATATGCAAATGTATGCAGCCTGGGGTAGGGACAGGAGCAGATGGAGATGTACAAGCTTTCACAGGTGTGAAACATCACTGGAATAATTGAGATGTGGTGTGATCACTTACATGACTGGAGGGCRATKCTTGTAGGGTACAATGTCTTCAGGAGAGACTGTCAGAGCAGATGAGGAGGGAGGATTCCTTTTGTGTGAAGGGGCAGCTCAGATGTGTGGTAAATGTCCTTTACCTAGACTTTAGCAAGGTGTTTGACACTGTCTCCCACAATATTCTTTCATGCACGTTAAAACGTTACAGTCTAAAAGAGCAGACAAGCGGATGGGTAAAAAGCTGCTTGGATGACCAGAGGCTCAGAGAGCAGTGGTGAATGGGTAGTGCTCTTCCTGGAGGCCAGGGAGAAGTGGAGCACCAGAGGGTCTCTCCAGGAACTTGTCCTGTTTACCATCTGTATTACACGCAGGAGGCAACACTCATCATGCTTGTAGATGACCCSTAACTGGAAGTGGAGGTTTGGGGGTCACTCATATGCTTGAGGGCTGCCATTCAGAGGGACCTAGGCAGGCAGGAGGAATGGGCTGTCAGCAACCTCATGGAATTCAACAATGACAAATGCCAGGGCTTGCACCTGCGATAAACCAACACCCCACTGTGGCACAGGCTGGGACCTGAGGGCCTGGGGAGCAGCTCTGTGGAAAAGGACCTGAGGGTGCTGGGGGACAGGAGGCAAAACATGAGCCAGCAGTGTTCCCTGGCAGCAAAGAAGGCNGGCAGGCAGGAGGAATGGGCTGTCAGCAACCTCATGGAATTCAACAATGACAAATGCCAGGGCTTGCACCTGCGATAAACCAACACCCCACTGTGGCACAGGCTGGGACCTGAGGGCCTGGGGAGCAGCTCTGTGGAAAAGGACCTGAGGGTGCTGGGGGACAGGAGGCAAAACATGAGCCAGCAGTGTTCCCTGGCAGCAAAGAAGGCGAGAAGCATCGTGGGCTGTATGAGCAGGAGCACAGGCAGGAGATGGAGGGAAATGGTGATCGCCTTCTAGTCAGTATTCATTAGACACCACCTAGAACCCTGCATCCAGGTTTGGGTTCCCAGAACAAGAAAGAGGTTGATAACTGGGAGAGAGTCTGGCTGAAGGCCCTAACAGTAGTTGGGGAGCTCAAGAACTTGTTCTGTGAGGAGATGGGTCTGGTTCCACTTGGAGGAGAGATGGCTTTGGAGGGATCTCATAGCACCCTTCCAATGGCTACAAGGAGGTCATCAAGAAGAATGGAGCCAGGCTCTTCACCAGGGTGCATGGTGGAAGGACAAGAGACAATAGCCATAAGCTGGAAGAAGAGATGTTTGTGCAGGAGAAAAGGAAAAGCTTTTCCACTACGAGGATGGTGAAGCRTTGGAAGTGGTTGCCCAGAGAGGCTGTGCAGTGTCCTGCCTTGGAGGTTTCCAAGACCAGAATGCATGAAGCCGAGAGCAACCTGGTCTGACCCCAGAGCTGACCCTGCTGTGAGCAAGGAATTTGAACTGGGAGAGAGTTTGGCCAAGTGCCCTCACAGTAGTCAGGGAGCTGCAGCACTTCCTTTGGGAGAAAGCATTGGAACCTGTTGCCCAGACAGCGCTGGACAGTCTCCTCCTTTGGATGTTGCCAAGACCACACTGGATGAAGCCCAGAGCAACCTGCTCTSACCCCAGAGCTGACCCTGCTGGGAGCAAGGAATTTGGACTGGAGAGCTCCTGAGGTCCCTTCCACCCTGAAGGAATCCATGGTTCTTCCCACTCTCMRTCTTCTCTTSTGGATGTCAGGGAAAGCACGCAGGTGCCCTGTGACAGTGGAAGCAGGCCAGCTTTCTTGTCCTCCTCGAGGCAGAATTCTTCAGATGCAGGGCTTCTTGGCAGGAATCCCCAAGACAGTCCTGATCGGTCCTTTTTTCTTCCACCCCTCCTAAGTCTGTCTCTTTTACCGTTCTGATCCCATCCCATACCGCAAACCCCACCCCTTCTCACACTTACCTCATTGGCACTGGATGGTTTGTTTGTTTATTTGTTTGTTCTCTTTTGTTTTGTTTTATTTTGACACAGAGGAGCTTCATTCCAGAAGGAACTTGAGAAGTTTGGGTGATTTGGACAACAAGTACCTCATGAAGGTTTACAAGTGAAGAGTCAAGTCCTGTGCCTAGGTGGGAATAACCCCATCCATGAGGAGAAGCTGAGGGACCCAGGCTTCTTTAGCCAGCTGAAGGGGAGGCAAAGGGTAGTAGAGTCGTTGTCTGTGTCTGCTTGAAGGGTGTTTTCAGAGATRAKGGAGCTTTTCTTGGTAGTGGGAAACAGCATGTGAAGGGGAAAGAGCCACAAACTGCATATTCAGAGGTTCAGACTGGACTTCAGGTCAAAAGAATGTCACTCGTACAGTTGTGATGAGGTGCAACAGGTCACCCAGAGGGAGTCTGTGATCAGCCCCTGGCTTTGTGTTTCAAGGAAAAGCAAGGGAGGACAGGAAGACATCAGGAGAGTAAGAGCAAGGTGGGGAAGCAGCTTGGGTGTGTACAGTGTGCAGGGAAAGAGGCACAGGTGTGGGAAAGCATAGGACAGCCTGTGGTGGAGATGGCCGAGGGCGCTACCAAGGCTGAAAGCTCCCAACACAGCTAGGTTTTTGTCCTCTTGGCTATGGCTGGTCTCTCTGCCACCGAGGCCCATGAGATGCTGTGTCCTTAAAGCACTGTGGCCTTGCTGCCTSCTTGTCCCTTGGGAGCCCAGCAGGTGCCCTATCATGGTCCTGCACTTAGTGTTGTGCACCCCCACCTGCACACTGCCCCCAGGAAGAGCCCTGAGCAATACGTGATGGAAAGCATCACCCTACCCAGGGGCTGGCTGTCAGGGCCTGGTCACTCTGCTTGATAACACACATTGAGGTTGACTTGGCATCACAGCCACCCTCACATTGCCTTTGCCTACCTGCAATCAATGCCTCCAACTTTYGGCTCTAATCAGCCCCTGGGGAAAGTTTCTTGSTAATGGCCCTCTGTGGGACCTGTTAATGCTCCAAGGAACTTGGGATTTTCTTCTGAATTTAACTGCTTGAGAAGTTGCTTCAGTCTCTTCTCAGCATCTGAAGTTCATGGGCTCAGCCCCAAATACACCCAAGGGGTCATTAAAATGCAAACATCCCTAAGGAGCCATGCCTCTTTCCATAACTTTGTTCAGTTTGTCAATTCTTGTGTGTTTAATTGGAAAGTTTKCAGGAGTGTATTGAAATTAGGCAGATTTCAATGAGCACCTGAAAAGAAAGATGTCTGCTTCTTAAGCTTTCTTGATTCTTCACTTTTCAGAATAAGTCATACCCACATTCCCCAATTCACCCTGACCCACAGTGTCTCCTAATGAAGTCTGGACATGTAGGCAAAGCAGTATATTTGATAGGAGACCTGTATGGAGAACCTTCCTCCACAGCTCCACAGCCCTGCCATTGCCCTCAGCAGCCACTGGGGACTTCACATCACTCTTGTGAAAAATCGAACCTTTTGCCTCTCAAGGCTGCAGCTGAATGTTACAGCTCACGTGCACCAATTCCCACCTGCTTTCCTTCGAGAACTAGCTGCAAGCAGACACAGAAGGGTTTTTTCTTAACAGCAAACAAACAAATTATAATTTGGAAGAGTATATTAAAAGTTATAAAAAAACCACTCGTCAACTGTATGTCAAGTCCAAGCTGCCTCCAGTGAGGTCCACTGCCACAAGGCATAACCTTCCTTGAAATGTTTTCCAGTTAGATAGGAAAGGATAGACAAGAAACACAACAAAGGAGCTGGCTAAAGAGACAAGGAGACTGCTGAAAGATGAGGCAAGCTTCAGATTCCCAGCAGCTCAGAGCAGCAACTGGAGAGTTCACAGCTACCTGAAAGGATAAAGATTAAGGGGAGGAGGAAAACTGGGAAACTATGGAAAGTGCATGTGCCCAGAAACTCTGATGCAAAGATGCCTTTAGAAATGGCCAGTTTAATCGGGACATGTGGAAATATGTGAGAGATCACTGAGATTTATCCACAGCCTAGTAGACAGAGCAGTGGAAACACAAGGTCGAGGGCACATCGATATTTCTTCTCTCCAGATTCATACCCTTCCTGAAGTTTTCCACTCTTTCATCATGTTCATTGAAGTAGACTAATATAATCACCAATGGGCCCTCTCTAAGCACTGAAGGAAGACTGATTCCAGCATTACAAATTGTCTTATGAGAGGATGGTTATGTGCAAGAGGTGGAAATATCCAACTCTGGAAGCCCCAATTCCCATCTCTTAACTAGGCAGGACACATAGAACGGGGCAAGAAGGGGTTGACAACATTGAGAACAAGGAGGAGGCTGATCTCACCCCAAGCCAGACCCCGTCAGTGCAGATGTCTCTGTCAAATCCAGGTCTCTGCACTTCCCTTTCTTGTCCAAAGAGGGAACTAAGTTTTCTCAACTGACTTGTTTTGAGATACATTTCCTAATGCCAAGCTCAGGTCCCGCAGGAGCCGCCTCCAAAATTTCCAGCACCACATGGCAACACAGCTACCCCAGGGCATCTCAGGCAGCAATAGCCTCCCTATGTGGTCAAATGAATCAAGCCCCCAAAGGAGATCCTAGTCATAAGTTGAAATCTTCTCAAAAAATAACTCACTGCAACAATTGACAAGAAATCCTCGTTTCCAAAACTTCACACAGTTTTCACCATTGCCAGATATTTTTTTCTTTCTTATTAATTGGCAGCACCATGTTCATGCACTACAGGAATTAGCCTGTCGATGCGAGTGTACGTGCATATATACACACATTATTCATCAAAATAGATTTGCAACCAACACTCAGAATGGAGAGACTGTGTTCTGAGGAACTCCTTATTTAAACTGTCATGTTTCAGCTCTCTTCTTCTGCCTCTCTGGCCTTTCCTCTTCCTCGGCCTCTTCTCTCTTTACAGAGTTCTCCAGGGAAAGATACACTGAATCACAGCACTTAGGGTGGGGGAGACCTCTGGACATCATCTAGTCCCAGCCGCCCTGGTCAATGCAGAGGGAACTAGATGAGCTTGCCCAGGGCCTCCCCCCACTTATGCATTGGCCACAAGGGTGCTGAGAGTGCGCTCCATCCACTGTGCAGGACATTCATAAAGGTGTCAAACAGTCCTGCCCCACATGTTGATCACTGAGGGATGCTGCTAGTAACTGGCTGCCACTTGGAACTTGTACCACTGGTCAGAGCGTTTCAGCCTGATGGTCCAGTCAATCTTCCACCTGCCTTATGGTCCATTGATCCAGGGCAGAACTCAACAATTTGCCTCTAAGGAGACTCTGGGGGACTGTGTCCAAGGCCTTGCTAAAGTGAAGGTTCACAGAATCCCCTGCTTTCCCCTTGTGCACGCAGGCATTCATCTGACGGTGGAAGGCAATCGGGTTGGTCAGGCATGCTTTCCATTTCCCCTTGGTCAACCCATGCTGCTTCTTCCAGGCCTTCTCCTTCCTATGCTTGGACATGATTTCCAGGAGGATTTGCTCCATCACCTTCCCAGACACTGAGATGAAGAGGACCAGCCTGTCGTTGTCCAGACCCTTCCTCTTGCCCTTCTGGAAAACGGCTGTGATGTCTGCCTTTTTCCAGTCATCAGGAACCTCCCTGATTACCCTGACATTTTACAGACAATTGGGAGTGGTGTTGCAGTGACTCCAGCCACCTCTCCCTGCACCCTGGGGTGCTTCCCATCTGGTCCCATGGACTTGTGTGTGCCCACTGGGCAAAAGTCCTCCCCAGCTGCATCTTCCTCTACCAGAGGTGAGGCTTTGCTAACATGGATGCTGCCAAAGGACTCGGGGGCCAGGGAGACCTGGCAGTAGACAAGACCAGGAAAATACAAGGCAAAAGAGACAATGAGCTCCTCAGCCTTTCCCCTGTCTTTGTCACTACGTCCCCTGCCCCACTGAACAGGGAGAACACATTCTCCTTGGCTGCCTGCCTTGTGCTGCCACTGTCCTTACAGAAGCCCTTCAGGTTATCCTCCCCATCCTTTCCTAGCTCCAGCTCCAGCTCCAGCTCCAGCTCCAGCTCCAGCTCCAGCTGAGATTTCGTTTGTCCAACTCCATCCTAAAGAGGATGAAACCCTCTCTGCTGCAGTCCAAGGTGTTATTCCTCTTACTTCTCCACCATCTCATGGTCACTACAGTGACGGCCAACCTCCACATTCACATCCCCATCCAGGCTGAGCTTCAGGCAAGAAACCAAGGGGAGGATGGCAACATCTACTTAGAGGCACAAACTACAGAGGTACAGAAATCACGCTGCAGAAAAGCTTGCTCTTCTCCCCTCACCCCTGAGGGGATCCAGGCAATGGCCTTTCAGGTGGTTAAAGGTGAATGCAAAGAATTTCCCTTTCAATGTAGCTATGCCTGAGGCAGTGCCTCCTAGGCTGCCCTTAACAGACAATAGAAAGGAGAAGGTGATCACCTGCCTTCTTTTAGATGGTCACATAAAGCACAAAGGGCTCCTGTCCCAGAGACATTTGCTCTGTGCTTGAAATGGGGTCTGAGATCATAGGCGTTCAGGATAATTCATGTTGAAGGGACCACAGGAGTCCTTTAGTGCAATGTGCTGCTCAAAGGAGAGTCAGATAAAGGGTCAGAAACCAAAAAATGCGCCTGTCAAAGGACTTCTGGGGATGATAGCGAAGGAGAAGTCAGCAGAGGGTTGACGGGGTGCTACAAGTCCCATGGACAAAAGGGTTTCCTTCTTCTCCTTCTCCCGAGAATGAAATCCTCAGCTCTCCACAAAGAAGAAGCTGGGAAACAAACTTTGCCACTGACATGGAGGCAGAGAAGCTCCTGAGTCTCTTACAGACAGAGGCTGGTCCAAAGGCCACCACCCCAATGGCACCACACCCCCAGGCATGCCTGCCTTCTTGCTGGGCACCCTCCAGCCCCAGGCAGGAGGTGTGCAGGTAACAGAGTGGGGTCTGCAGCCTGCAACCGTGGCCACCCAGCAGGTGTGGTGGGACCCTCCTCCTCTAGAGGAGACTGGGCTCTGCTGCATTTCCCCAGGGTGAAGCCTGTGTCCCCTCCAGCTGGGAATACAGCCCGGCAGAGAGGAACAACATGGGAAACACAATCTCTGTTCTGGGGTGTGAAGAGAGAGGGGAGGGCATAGGGGGATGTGCTCATGCCCTGGGCAGTGATTCCCTCGCTGCAGCCAGGACAGCCCTGCTGATGCCCTGTAACCTGTGAGTCCACGAGATGGGACTTGGATCTGCTCTGGCTCTAAAGATTTCTCAGTCATTAAGACCCAGGATTAAAGCACTGGTCTGGGGACACCTCAGCAGTTCTATTAGTCTGTGATGTATTCTCAGTGCTCTCTCACATATTTCCACATATTCTGATTAAATTAATCATTTCTAAAGGCATCTTTGCATCAGACTCTCTGGGCATATGCACTTTCCATAGTTTCCCAGTTTTCCTTTTCCCCTTGCTTTTTATCC
>NW_020447966.1:18631-20030 GCF_003343035.1 Apteryx rowi
AAAAAAAAAAAGAAAATTAAAGTGACGCAAAGGATTGATCAGGGCTGTCTTGGGGATTCCTGCAAAGAAGCCCTGCATCTGAATAGTTCTGACTGGAGGAGGACAAGAAACCTGGCCTGCTTCCACTGTCACAGGGCACCTGTGTGCTTTCCTTGACATCAACAAGAGAAGATTGAGAGTGGGAAGAATGATGGACTCCTTCAGGGTGGAAGGGACCCCAGGAGGTCTGTAGGCCAGTCTCCTTCCTCCCAGCAGGGTCAGCTCTGGTGTCAGGCCAGGTTGCTCTGGGCTTCATCCAGTCTGGTCTTGGCAACCTCCAAGGCAGGAGACTGCACAGCCTCTCTGGGCAACCACTTCCGAAGCTTGACCATCCTCGCAGTGGAAAAGCTTTTCCTTATCTCCTGCACGAACCTCTCTTCTTCCAACTTATGCCCATTGTCTCTTGTCCTCCCACCATGCACCCTGGTGAAGAGCCTACCTCCATCTTATGGAGGACCTCCTTGTAGCCATTGGAAGGGTGCTATGAGATCCCTCCAAAGCCATCTCTTCTCCAAGTGGAACCAGCCCCATTTCCTCACACAGTGAGTGCTCCAGTTCCTCGACTACTRTGAGGGCCCTTGGCCAGACTCGCTCCCAGTTATCAACCTCTGTCTTGTTCTGGGAACCCAAACCTGGATGCAGGGTTCTAGATGGTGTCTAATGAATACTGACTAGAAGGCCATCACCATTTCCCTCCACCTCCTGGCTGTGCTCCTGCTCATACAGCCCACGATGCTTCTGGCCTTCTTTGCTGCCAGGGAACGCTGCTGCCTCATGTTCTGCCTCCTGTCCCCCAGCACCCTCACATCCTTTTCCACAGAGCTGCTCCCCAGGCACTAAGGCCCCAGCCTGTGACACAGTGGGGTGTTGGTTTATGGCAGGTGCAAGCCCTGTCATTTGTCCTTGTTGAATTCCATGAGGTTCCTGACAGCCCATTCCTCCTGCCTGTCTAGGTCCCTCTCAGTGTCAGCCCTCAAGCATAGGACTGCCCCCCACAACCCCACCTCCAGTTAGGGGTCATCTACAGGCATGATGAGTGTTTCCTCCTCCGTGTAACTAATACAGATGATAAACAGGAGAAGTTCCTGGAGAGACCCTGTGGTGCTCCACTCCCCCCGCCCTCCAGGAAGAGTACTACCCATTCACCACTGCCCTCTCAGCCTCTGGTCGTCTAAGCAGCTTTTTACCCATCCGTTTCTCTACTCTTCTAGACTGTAACGCTTTAACATGGATGCAAGAATATTGTGGGAGACAGTGTCAAACACCTTGCTAAAGTCTAGGTAAAGGACATTTACTTTTCTCCATC
Organism: Apteryx rowi; assembly: GCF_003343035.1. Lineage (NCBI taxonomy): Eukaryota > Metazoa > Chordata > Aves > Apterygiformes > Apterygidae > Apteryx > Apteryx rowi. The sequence continues at coordinate 19,977 of NW_020447966.1, forward strand.
CACAGATAGAGTTTTTTTAATCATAGAAGTCAATCAGGTTTGTTACACAGAATT
>NW_020447967.1:0-1102 GCF_003343035.1 Apteryx rowi
AATACTCTGCTGAAATTAAGAAAAGGAAGAAAAAGACTTGAGCAGCACATCCTGAGTAGGAAATGGCCCTGGTGTCCATCAGGGAATTGGCCATGGATTTGGGGACAGTGGTGGAGATGGAGCCAAGGTCGAGAAGGGAGAGGTTGAGGAGGAAGAAGTACATGGGGGTGTGGAGGTGGTGGTCACAGGCTACAGCAGTGATGATGAGGCCGTTGCCCAGGAGGGCAGCCAGGTAGATGTCCAGGAAGAGTGAGAAGTGCAAGAGCTGCAGCTCCCGTGTGTCTGCAAATGCCAGGAGGAGGAACTCGTTGAGGGAGCTGCTGTTCGGCATTTAATTCCCTTGGACACAGGAGGGTTCTCTAAGGAAGAAGAGACAAGTTAGGACAGACTTCTCCGAGCAAAGCTTTCTCATAACCTCCCCCAAACACACACACATTACCTCTCCGCATCTCAGCAGCACCATCACTGAGCTCCATGGCTTGAGCTCTGGTTTGTGCTGGCCAAGTTTGACACGAGGAGTAGGGGCTTCTGCCCACGAGCTCCAGAGGTCAGCCCAGACCTACAGCACTGTGTAAATGGGAAGAGGGGTGACTAAAATCTAAATTCCCAGTTCGAGTCACACTTCATCCACACATACTGTTGAAGGCATTTTCAGCATCTTCACTCCCACTTCTAAATAATGTGGGGTCATTAGTATTTTTAAGGCTTCTTTTGTTTTCTTTAGCTGGACCCCATAACCTTGAGAGCAGAGGGCTGTGCTTGCTGGGAGAGGAGAAGAGGCCTTGGAGTTGACAGTTTCCTCTCACACTTTGAGCATGACTCTGCTGCCTCGAGCCGTCCCTGCGGGGAGCTGTTTCTCCATCCCCACATCTCTCCCCTCTCAGTGCTCACACACCCCATCCCATCTGCTGTGAGCTCAGCTCTGACCTGCAGAAATCTCCCGGGGGCAGGACACTGCCCAAGGCACCTCCGTGTTTGCCGGTGCTATGGAGCAGGGGAGAGAAACCTTGGTGAGGCAGGAAAGGTGATGCTGGTTCTGTCCTGAGGCTGAGGGGTGGATGAAGGCATTTGCTGAGTCCCTCCCAGAACTGCTCCTCTCTCA